>NC_082706.1:184536387-184836387 GCF_030144855.1 Hypanus sabinus
AGCACCTTCTCAGTCGTAATTTTCACTGCACACACTTCACATCCCTGACACTCTTGAATGTCCAGTATACTGCAGATGTCTTCCACTGTGAAGACTGATGCAACATATACATTCATTTCCTCTGCCATCTTTGCATCTGTCATTACAACATCTCCAGCTTCATTTTCTATTTGTCCAATATCTACCCTTAACTCTCCTTGTTCCTTTATATACTAAAAAAGTTTTTAGTATCTGGTGGGGAGGTTTGCTAAGGCTATTGGGGAGAGTTTAAACTAGATTTGCTGGGGGGTGTGAACTGAACCAAAGAGATGGAGGAAGGGACGGCTGCCTCAGAAATATAGAAAGCTTAGAGACAGTACGAGAGGGAGGATAAGGAAGGGATACGCTCAGCCCGATGGTTTGAGATGTGTCTATTTCAATTCAAGAAGCGTTGTGAACAAAGTGGATGAGCTTAGAGCGTGGATCGGTACTTGGACCTATGATGCTGCGGCCATTACAGAGATTTGGATGGCTCAGGGCAGGAGTGGTTACTTAGAGTGTTAGGCTTTAGATGTTTCAGAAAGGACAGGGAGGGAGGCAAAAGAGGTGGGGGTGTGGTACTGCTGATCAGGGATAGTGTTATGGCTGCAGAAAAGGAGGAAGTCAGGGAGGAATTGTCTACTGAATCCCTGTGGGTGGAAGTTAGAAACAGGAAGGGGTCAATGATTATACTGAGTGTTTTTTATAGACCACCCTATAGTAACAGGGACATCAAGGAGCAGATAGGGAGACAGATTCTGGAGAGGTGTAATAATAACAGGGTTGTCGTGGTGGGAGATTTTAAATTCCTAAATATTGATTGGCATCTCCCTAGAGCAAGGGGTTTAGACAGGGTGGAGTTTGTTAAGTGTGTTCAGGAAGGTTTCATGACACAATAAGGCTACAAGACGAGAGGCTATACTTGATTTCGTACTGGGAAATGAACCTAGTCATATATCAGGTCTCTTAGTGTGTGAGCATTTTGGAGATAGTGATCACAATTCTATCTCCTTTACCATAGCGTTGGAGAGGGATAGGAGCAGACAAGTTAGGAAAGTGTTTAATTGGAGTAAGGGGAAATATGAAGCTATCAGACAGGAACTTGGAAGCATAAATTAAGAACAAATGTTCTCAGGGAAACGTATGGCAGCAATGTAGCAAATGTTCAGGGGATATTTGCATGGTGTTCTGCAAAGGTACATTCCAATGAGACAGAGAAAGAATGGTAGGGCACAGGAACTGTGGTGCAGAAAGGCTGTTGAAAATCTAGTCAAGAAGAAAACAAAAGCTTATGATTCAAAAAAACTAGGTAATGATAGCGATCGGGAAGATTATAAGGCTAGCAGGAAGGATCTTGAGAAAGAAATTAGGAGAGCCAGAAGGGGCCATGAGAATGTCTTGGTAGACAGGATTAAGGAAAACCCCAAGGCATTCTACAAGTATGTGAATAACAACAAAATAAGACATGAGAGAAGATGACCAATCAAGTGTGACAGTGGAAAAGTATGTATGGAACCGGAGGAGATAGCAAAGATACTTAATGAATACTTTGCTTCAGTATTCACTATGGAAAAGGATCTTGGCGATTGTAGAGATGACTTACAGTGGAAAGAGGATCTGCAGGAGCTTTTGGAAAGCATCAAGTTGGGTAAATGTCCAGGACTGGATGAGATGTACCCCAGGCTACTATAGTAGGCAAGGGAGGAGATTGCAGAGCCTCTGGCAATGATCTTTGCATCATCAATGGGGATGAGAGAGGTTCTGGAGGATTGGAGGGTTGCAGATGTTATTCCTTTATTCAAGAAGGGGAGTAGAGATGGCCCAGGAAATTATAGACCAGTGAGTCTTACTTCAGTGGTTGATAAGTTGATGGGAAAGATCTTGACAGGCAGGATTTATGAACATTTGGAGAGGCATAATATGATTAGGAATAGTCACATGGCTTTGTCAAAGGCAGGTCATGCCTTACGAGACTGACTGAATTTTTTGAGGATGTGACTAAACATGTTGATGAAGGTAGAACAGTAGATGTAGTGTACATGGATTTCAGCAAGGCATTTGATAAGGTACCCCATGCAAGGCTTATTGAGAAAGTAAGCAGCCATGGGGTCCTTGCTTTGTGGATCCAGAACTGGCTTGCCCACAGAAGGCAAAGAGTGGTTGTAGATGAGTCATATTCTGCATGGAGGTCGGTCACCAGTGGAGTGCATCAGGGATCTGTTCTGGGACCCCCTTCTTTTCGTGATTTTTATTAATGACCTGGATGAGGAAGTGGAGGGATGGGTTAGTAAATTTGCTGATGACTCAAACTTTTGGGGTGTGGTGGATAGTGTAGAGGGCTGTCAGAGGTTACAGCGGAACATCGATAGGATACAAAACTGGGCTGAGAAGCAGCAGCTGGAGTTCAACCCAGATAAGTGTGAGGTGGTTCATTTTGGTAGGTCAAATATGATGGCAGAATATAGTATTAATGGTAAGACTCTTGACAGTGTGGAGGATCAGAGGTATCTTGGGGTCCGAGCCCATAGAACACACTAAGCTGCTGTACAAGTTGATTCTGTGGTTAAGAAGGCATACAGTGCATTGGCCTTCATTAACTGTGGGATTGAATTTAAGAGCCGAGAGGTAATGTTACAGCTATATAGGACCGTGGTCAGACCCCACTTGGAGTACTGTGCTCAGTTCTGGTCACCTCACTACAGGAAGGATGTGGAAACTATAGAAAAGGTGCAGAGGAGATTTGCAAGGATGTTGCCTGGATTAGGGAGCATGCCTTATGCGAATAGGTTGAGTGAACTTGGCCTTTTCTCCTTGGAGCGACGGAGGATAGAAGGTGATCTGATAGAGGTGTATAAGATGATGAGAGGTATTGATTGAGTAGATAGCCAGAGGCTTTTTCCCAGGGCTGAAATGGCTAACATGGGTGGGCATAGTTTTAATAAGGTACTTGGAAGTAGGTATGGAGGAGATGTCAGGGGTAAGTTTCTTGTGCAGAGAGTGGTGAGTGCGTGGAATAGGCTTCCAACGATGCTGGTGGAGGCGGATACGATAGGGTCTTTTAAGAGACTCCTGAATTGGTACATGAAGCTTAGAAAAATGGAGGGCTAGGTAATTTCTAAAGTAAGTACATGTTCGGCACAACATTGTGGGCTGAAGGGCCTGTATTGTGCTGTAGGTTTCCTATGTTTCTATCTTTAATCAGGGACAATTTACAATGACAAATTAACCTACCAAGTACATCTTTGGACTGTGGGAGGAAACTGGAGCTCCTGGAAAAAAACCCATGCACTCCACAGGGAAGACATTCAGAGACCCCTTATAGAACTGTGCTGGAGCTGAAATCTGAATCTGGAACGCCCCAAGCTGTAATAACGTTGAGCTAACTGCTAATCTACCGTGACACCCTTGAAATAACTTCCACCGCTGCTGCACTTAGAAGAGAAAATAAACATTCTGTCTTTATGTGGCCTCTAGATGGTGCTGCTTATTAGTTTGGAGATTTCTCAAACTTCGGTTCCCATTGGCTAAGGTTCTGGTGTAATATGGCCACTAGCAGCTGGACTGCATGGAAATCTTTGGGCAATTTTCAAAACATGATTTAATATGCACTTTTCAAGAGTAGTACAGAGATTAATAACAAAAAGGAATATACTTGGTTCTTACATTTAATTTGCCAAATTTTGGAGACAAAAAACTATAGAGATGCAGGAATCTGGAGCAAAAAACAAGTTGCAGGAGAAACTTTTTATCCAGATGAGAGGGTAACCGGACAGGTAAATGAAGGGGTAACCAGAATGTTACCTGTCCATTCCTCTATGTAGATGTTGCTTATTTGCTGTCTTCCTGTTTTGATTATTGAAATTTTTTTTTGCATTTGTACTGCTCGTTCCAAGGCATAGCACCAAGTTAAGGAAAGGGGAATTTCACTCAATTAGATATAAAGGTCTACAGTAGGATAATGAAGACCAGGTTTCAGGAGATTGAGGGATGAACACTGATTATCCATTCTGTGGGTTTCCAGGATTACAGAGTAGCCCACATCCTGAGCGGGTGTTGGGGGGCGGTGGAGGCAGCAAGCTAACATATTGAGCGCTTGCCTTCTTTTCCTTGTCTCCCTCAACTTGATAATGCTTATGCATCTCCATAGAAGCAGTTACATTGCCTTTCCTTTGTGGTGCTGTTTGGTTGGCAAGGGCTCAACCTCATCATCTTGCTCTGTTAGTTCCCCTCACAGTTACGCGTATAACTCATTTCTGCTTTCCCTTCAGTAACACAGCAATGCCACATTTTACTTGAACTCCCTCTTGTCACTGGCCAAATAGTCCTCAGCTACCAATTTCACTTGCCCTCCCACAGGAGAGATGGCACATGGTTTCCAAGGACAGGTTATCAGAGGTCACTGATCTCCGTGTTTATCAGTAACACATTGTTGACAACACATGGTTTCCAAGGATAGGTTATCGGAGGTTACTGACTGCCGTGGCTACCCTAGCATCTGTGCAGCACCACAAGCTTCTTTCTCTGTTGCATCACAAGAAGACAGAACCCATCATTCTTCATCCTTTACTTCATTATTGCAGATACACTACAGCAACTGATGGCCCAGGAAGGCTCAAATAAATACTCAAAGATGCTAATAAATTTGCAGGCAAAACATTCATATTTAGAATTTTATGATACCGGCGCCCCTAAGACTGGCATGTGCCATGTCTCAAATGCACACCCTCAGTTGCTAAGCAGCACGTGGGCACATCAGCCCAGGGAACACCATGCTTTTCCCTGGCAATCCCTCACAGCAAGAGAGGAGTGAGGACTTCCATTGGTCTAACCCCATGAGGAGCAGTGCATCCTCTCATTTCAGGGATCCCTCAGTTCCATCTTAAGTGGATGATCCTGAGATGTGCAGCATCTGACAGCAGCAGTCAGAACCCCAGAAACTTCGTGGTCCTGACTCGCCTCTCTCACGGTCTGAAATTTCTCCATGAGGTTGGTAGTGGCTCAGTCTGTGGGTAGATTCCTTGCACCGATATGTGGTAAACCACTGCATCCTTGGGCCTAGGATTTCTATTGTGTAGTTCACAATGTCAACAGCCAATTGATTGACCATAAGATATAGGAGCAGAAATAGGCCATTTGGCCCATCGCGTCTGCCCCGCCTTTTCATCATGGCTGATCCAATATTCCTCTCAGCCCCAATCTCCTGTCTTCTCCTGTAACCTTTCATACCCTGACCAATCAAGAAATTATCATATATAAAATATGATATAAATTATCATATATAAAGCCTCAAACATATATAAAGACTTGGTCTCCACAGCTGCCTGGTTAAAGAATTCCATAGATTCACCACTCTCTGGCTAGAGAAATTCCTCCCCATCTCCATTCTAAAAGAATGTCCCTCTCTTCTGACGCTAAGTCCTCTGGTCTTAGACTCCTCCACCAAAGGAAACATCCTCTCCATATCCACTCTATCGAGGCCTTTCATCATTCAATAGTTTCACTGGGGTCACCCTTCGTTCTTCTGAATTCTAGTGAATATAAAGACCCAGAGCCATCAAATGCTCTTCATGTGACAAGTCATTCAATTTTTATGAACCTCCTTTGAACCCTCTCCAGTTTCAGCACATCATTTCTGAACCCCAAAACTGCTCATGATACTCCTAGTGAGGCCACACCAGTGCTTTATAAAGTCTCAACATTACATCCTTACTTTTGTATCCTAGTCTTCTTGATATGAATGCTAACATTGCATTTGACTTCCTCACTACAGACCCAACCTGCAAATTAAATTTTAGGGAATCCTGCACAAGGATTCTCAATCCCTTTGCACCTCAGTTTTTTTTTGTACTTTCTCTCCATTAAGAAAATAGTCAACCTTTTCATTTCTTCTACCAAAGTGCATGACCATACACTTCCTGACACTGTATTCCATCTGCCACTTCTTTGCCCATTCCCCTAATCTGTCTAAATCCTTCGGTAACCTCTCTACTTCCTCAAAACTACCTGCCCTTCCACCTACCTTCATATCATTAGCAAACTTTGCAGCAAAGCCATCAATTCCATCATCCAAGTCAAATTACTCAGCACATTACTCAGCTGTTGTTTCCTGGTCCTCCTGTACATGCCGTACAGTGTACAGTATGTATTGTGATGTGAGTTCAAAGTACATATATGTCATCATATACAACCCTGTGTATATATCTTGACATTGGTTGCAAAAGACGGTTCTGTGTAGCTGAGACCCTTGGTTGATTTGGGCCTCATACACCAGAGACAGTACTTAGCTAGATGATGAAGACAATAAGTGCATCAGTCTTCCTTGGTAGTGAGTGGTTTTCTCCATCCTGATACGGCTGCATTCCCCTTCTCCTTTCCCTGCCATCTGCTACCCGTTACCCTGAATGGCTACCCAAATGGTCTGAACCCTCCTGCCCATGTCACCACTCTCAATTAACTACGCCACCCTGATCCCTTCCCCAACATATGGAGCCAGAGGAATATGCTCGGATTTTTCAGGTTGACATCCTGAGTCCAGTAAACAACCTAACTCCAATCCCATCACTTCAGCAACCCAGAATTGAGTCCGAGTTAATTTGCCCCCAACCCATTCATCCTGCTCCAATCTGTCCCAGATACTCTGGAATTGCAACTTTTAGCTCCTCAGATTTTGGTTGAGATTTACAAGAGGCAAACATGCTCAGACCTGATATGGGGCCTTGTGAGTGGACCCCCCCCCACCCCCGGCCTTCTGAGGCTTTGGAATCCAGGGGCTACTCATTTTGTTCCAATTTACAACCATCTCCAAAAGATTACTGCTTTCAAAAGTATAATTTGGTTAAATTCATTCCAAAAGTGCGTGTACAATGCAGTAACAGCAGGAGCAAAAAAATAGTCTGCTGGAAGAATTCAGTGGATATGGGAGAGGCAGAGGGAGGGTCAGACTTTTCAGGTCGACTCTCTGAGTCAGAATTGAGAGAGTAGCTGGGAAATGATAGGCAGGATACAGAAGAGGGAATAGTGAGGCAAAAGCTAGTGGGTGATTGACGGGCTGAGCGGAAATGATGGGCAGATGGAATGGGTTGTGTTATGACAGAAGGAGGTAGCTGACAGATTCAGATTCATTTATTTATCACATGTAGATCAAAACAAACAGTGAAATGCAGCACTAGCATTCACAACCAAAGCAACCGAAGGGTGTGCTGGGGGCAGTCCGCGAGCATTGCCACACATTCCAGCACCAACATATCATGTTCACAGAACAAAGCAAGCAACAGCAACGAACAACAGCAGGAAAACAACAACAGCAAAGCAAGCCCTGTTGACCTCCAGCCTCCAGTGAACTCGTGGGCTTGCAGACATTGGGCCTTCACCTTCCCCAGTTGTGCAGACACGCAGACCCAGGGCTTCAGACATTAAGCTTAGACTTCCAGACTCTGTCTCAGCACATCTTCTTCCCCCTCCCCATCTAGCTCCATTTACCCATCACACCCCCCCCCAATTCCTTCCCATCCCGATCTACTTCTGCCTATAACCTGGAGCCTCTGTTTCATCTCTCCCTTTCAGCTCTGAACCGGGGTTTCAACCAGAACATTAACCATCCCTTCGCCTTCACAAATGCTGCTCCACCCTTCAGAAGTTTATTTTTGCTCCATATCTCAGCGTCTGTGGTTTTTTCAATGTCTCCACAAAGAATGTAGGATCTAAAGCCTTGGCTGGTACTGAATCAGAAAGGCCAGAATGTGTGGAATGGGAATGTGGTCAGGGGATAGATTTGGTGCGAGAGGAGGGGACAGGGTGGTAGTGTGCCACATTGGAGGTTTGGGAGATGGGAGGGAGCCACTATTGAAAGTTGGAATGGGGGCGGCTGGTGGATGTGTTGTTGGCCACAGGGAAATGGTGCTGAGATCCAGATACTTATAATGTTGTGATCCCAGAGAATCCGGTCACTTGGGCAATCTTGGGGGGTGGGGTTGGGTTCACGATATTTAGAATGCCAGAGATTCAGGCAATTGGACATCAGCACCTGGGCTTAATAAGTTGGACCAAAGGCTGGAAGAAGTTGGTATTGTGGACATGGAGGGCCTTGCTGATAAGTTTGAGATTTATGTTAGTGAGACCTCAGTAAAGCATCATCCAATGTAAGCCCAGATATCCTGGGAATAACCTGTGAGGGAGATAATGTGAGGCAGTTTTTGAGGCAGTATTGCATAGCAAATGATGTCACAGCTTGGCACTTGATGGTCAGTGCCCAGTTGAATGACCCATGAGTGGTTGTTCCTGTGTTTCATAGAGTCAAACATTACTCTATGCTGACTGCATTACCCATCAAGCTTACCCCATCTGCCCACGTTCAAAATGCACTTTTAATTTGATAGCAGTGAAATTATCAGTGTGAATAATTAGACCAACATCAATCCATTGTAGTTGCTGTGTAGCAAGTACTCCTATTCTGTTGCTCTATGCTTGCATTTCAGGCAAAATGACCTTTTTAAAGCTTGTTAAATTTAGTTTAAATCTTTTCATGTGGAGTAATGAAATCAAGGCCCAATGTTAATTGAAGCTGTGTTGTAATGCAGTGGTTACTTATGAATGGTTTCAGTGGACAACAGAACTGGTAAAGCAACACACACAAAACATTACTTATTTAACTATTTATTTAAATGTAATTACTATGTCAATTACTGTTGTCAATTAACCGAGAAATATCTGGAAAATAGATTGGAGGTCCATAAATTGCTAAAATTAAAATTTATATTTAAAGAAAGTCAATTAAAACAAAGTCAAGACAAAGAAAAGCAGAAGTAGTTTTGACTTTAATATTTGCTTGGCCAAGTACCAGTTAATTTTATCTAAGATATGCCCTTTATTAACTGACATTTATTCTGCACTGTTTTCACCATATATAATTAAATCTTATGATTAACAATTGCCTTAATATTACTAAACAGGTTTTTAACAGATTATATTACTTTTAAATTCATGGTCCTGGATGTTTTACCACCTAATGTAGTCCTTAAGCACATGATAAGAATGTTTTAATGAAATAAAACCAGTGACGTTGTACAAAATCTCATTTTTCCCTTCTGTATTCTCATTAGCACCACAGCTGCATGGAGATGCAACTCCACACAGGTTCGGTGGTATAAAGTATGTGCTTAGCTACTGTCTCTATGATTTTCCTTCATGGCCTGATAGAAACATACCTCTTTCATGGCACATGAGAAATTTGTGAGTCCTGCTTTTTGGTAGGCCAGGCTGAACAGGTTACTGACTTTGAATCCATTGTTGCATAAATCCTTTCTAGATTATATACTTACAATGATTTTTCCACAAGCCCCATGTTTCTCCAACCCTCCAGTCTTGGTTGTGAGCTCCGATTACTTCCCCATCCCATCTGATCACAGCTCTGATGCCTGCCACACAACAGCTTTTGTGTTTGATCCTTGCCATCTCTTGGGCAGAGTGTCCAAGGTATTTCGATGGTGTCTGATGCCTCGGGTCTTGTGGTCTATGGAATGTGGTTGAAATTTTTTCAAAAATTAGAAACATTTATTGACTCACTGCACTCTGTTGGATTAACAAAAATGCTTCTCTTTGACCAAGGAGTTACTCTAATTGTTTTAGTTAGCTCATGGGTTTGGCGGTGAGGGAGAGATCTGGAAAAACAACTCACCTTTATCCTGTTTTAAACAATGCCAATTCTAACCAGTAGGCTGGCCATATGATTATTTCATGAATAAGGCTTGCGGTATCTATAAAATTCATTTTGTACTGTGCCCACAAGTTAAGAATGCCCAGTTCTGAAAGGAATGATTCATCTCTTCTGTTACAGCTGCTGAGAATACTCTAGTAATGTTGTTGAATAGAACATAGAACAATACTGTTTCTGTGGCTATTCCCTTAGACTGTTGGAGGTAACAGAGTACAGTCACAGAGCTTCACCAGAAGTAAAGCTACTGTAAATCATATTTTAAACTTTCATTCAAGACAGCTGAACGACCTAAACAATGGACTTAAATAGCATAGAACATTACAGCATAGTCCAGGCCCTTTGACCCACAATATTGTGCCGACATTTGAATCTACTCCAAGATCCTTTCCTCCCAAATAGCCCTCTATTTTTCTATCATCCAAGTGCCTGCCTCTGAGTCTCTAAATGTCCCTTATGTATCTACCTTAAACTCCATCCCTGGCAGGATATTCCACACATCTGCCACTGTCTGGGTAATAGAACACAGAACCTGTAATGGAACACAGAACCTGTAATGGAACACAGAACCTGTAATGGAACACAGAACCTGTAATGGAACACAGAACCTGTAATGGAACATGGGACATGTAATAGATCATAGAACAATGCTGTTTTAACAAAATAAATAAATTTTATGACCAGGAAAGGAAGACAGTATTAATATTTTTAAATAATGCAAAACTCAAACATTACGCTGGTGGCTAGCTTATTCCTGTAGGAATAGAGTATCTCTCATCAATGATTGTTGAGCCATTTGGAAGATAAAACATCATTAGAATCACCTATGAAGCAGCTTTTTGATATCAAAATAAACATAAAAGTTATTTTTGGTTTCAGATGGATTCTTTGATACTTAACGGAATTGTTTCTTCCTTAGCTGTGCAAAATGAACGAGATCGTATAAGCAACAAAAGGAACAGCTACGAGACTGGCAGCTCACCCTCCATCAACGTGCTGGCTCAAGCCGAAATCCTCTCTCATCAGGTAGATTACAGACAGAACCAAGACATAGATTTTTTTTCTCCTCACGTCTGCTGATGCTCCCTGCTGTCACCCCTCACCCTTCCGGATGTCAGTTCTTGGTCCAAATGCCAGAAATTGCTTTGATGGCTTTTTCCTGTCGGTGCCATATCTGTGCTGAGTAAACGGAGTTTCGTTCAGTCCAGCTGATCAGGAGAACTCCTGAGAAATTCCTGCAGCTGATTAAACAAGGTTTCCAGTCAAAACCTTCAGAGATATATGAATCTGTCTGAAGTGCAATATTACAGTTATGTAGTGTTCTGTGAATCTCAATTGTTCCAACAGAATTGAATTGTTTCCTAATTCCCTGTACTCTTGTAATGTACTCTCTCCCATGTGTCCATCAGTTCCCTATGGTTCTTTGGTCACTCCTTCAGCCAGAAGGTGGTGAATCTATGGAAATAATTGCCATAGGTGGCCATGGAAGCTAAGTTGTTGGGTATATTTAAAGAAGAGCTTAAATGGTTCTTGATTAGTAAGGGCATCAAAGATTAAGGGGAGAAGGCAGGAGAATGGGGTTGAGGGGGAAAATGACTCAGCCATGATTGAACGTTGAAGCAGACTTGGTGGGCTGAATGGCCTAATTCTGCTCCATAAAACTCACATCAGGCAACAGTATGGTGTGTAGCAATGAGCATTTTAGCTTCGCAGCTGCAGGGACCGTCCATGGAGGTCTGCCTATGGCCATCTGCTGAGTGCTCCAGCTTCTTTTCCTCATCACAGAGGTGTGCTGGTAGGTTAACTGTAAAATGCCCCTTAGTGCAGAGGTGGCAATAGAATCAAAAGGGGAGAGAGCGGGCATGTGAGAGTGAATAAGCCACAGGGCTACTGGAAAATCAGGAAGGATATAGATTTATTCCAGGTCATGAGCACCTGAATTAAAGACCAATCCCCAGACATATGGATGAGACTGTTGGGATGGCTGTTCTCTCCCGGCCTCTCGCTGCCCCCCTGATCCACGATGTGCTGAGCTGAGCAGAGCTGGGAGCACTGGGCACACTGGTAAACTCACCCGCAGTCAGTGTGGCTGGCTGGTGGCTTCTCCTCCTGTGTCTGCTCGGTCTTTCATCATAGCTGCTCCTGCAATCGTCAACCTCGCACTCACAGAGCCATAGAAAAACAGAGCACAGAAGCAAGCCCTTCGGCCCATGCTGAAGCCGTTTAAGCTCCCATCGACCTGCACTAGGACCACAGCCCTCTGTATCCCTACTATCCATGTACCTGTCCAAACTTCTCTTAAACGTTGAAATTGAGCTTGCATACTCCAATTGTGCTGGCAGCTCATTCCACACTCTCTCGGGCCTCTGAGTGAAGAAGTTTCCCCTCATGTTCCACTTAAATGTTTCACCTTTCACTCTTAACCCATGATCTCTTGTAGTCCCACCCAACCTCAGTAGAAAAAGCCTGCTTGCATTTACCCTATCTATAATACCCTCAATTTTGTTTACCTCTATTTTCTCCTTCTCTGTATGCTGTAGGAGAATTCTGTATACTCCCTTTTCTTCACTTCAGACCTACAAACAGTTTAGGTTGCAAAGAGTTCTCAGGAATAGAACACTGGGGGACTGAAAGTAATGGGTTTGTGACATTGCTCTTTTGGGATCCAGAATAAAGCTATTGGGCCAAACGGCCTCCTCATGTGACATGATTAATAAGTAACTGAATATTTCACTGTACTAAATCCAAGCAAATCAATGGGGCATTTAGTGTCTGACTGGTACTGTCTTTAAGTAATTAGAAATGGTCCTGTTTCACAGGGCCACAAATAGTTTACACAGACACTTTTAATTTGGTGGTTGTGGAAACTGGTGTCTCATCACTGTGCCTTCCTTTAGTCCTTCAAAATAGTACAGAAAGGCTGGAGACCACAGTAGTGCTTTGATAGCGTCTCTCAGTATGAGCCCCTCTATTTCTGACAAGCACACAACTGCTATAGAAAACAACACCATGCCATTTCTCTCTGGTGCTCTTCATTGGGATTCTTCGCTATGGCAGGTCAACAGTCTGACTGTGCTGGAAGAAGCAGTGTGTGAAGCTCTTTTGTTACCAGAATAAAGGCACCATGACGTGCACCATTTTTAACACACACACACACACACACACAGTTCACAGAGCACATACCTCAGATTACAATTTGACCTATATGCTCGTATTACATTTGGAAGGCAAGATGCCAGCGCAGATAAATCATGGTGATTTGCCACCTTTAAATGACAGTGTAAGACCACCAATAATATGAAGAAATGCCTTGGACAGTGCAGTTGGAAAAAAAAGTCTTGCATTTATATACGGTCTTTCAGAGCCTTAAGGCTATCCCAAGGAATTCTGCTGAAAATAAGTGACTTGCTACGTACCATGTAAATTGATGGTTGTTAATTTAGCAGGCAAATATTTACCCATGATGTATTAGCTACCCAAAAATCTTATATAATTTAGTTATAGTTTTTGATGTTGGACAAGTAATTTTCTTATAGATCTGAATTAAATTTGATGTTTGTATCCATTAGAAAAATGAAGGTAATTTGGCAAATAATTTGCATGATATATAAACAGGTAGAGCAAAAACCTTGTCAAGGGAGTGTTGGTAGTTAGCGTTAAGTATTTAAGTTCCAGTACTAATTGACTTTTATGGAATTCATATGATATGGTTTCCTGGCATTTATTATGAACTAAATGCATTTTATTGGATGATTTTTTTTTTGGCTCCCAGTTTTTGTTTCTGAATAGTATCATACTACTGAAACCATGAATCTTTTTGAAAGTCAAAAGCTTGTTTACGGACAGTTTGAAAATCCCATTGATGTTGGGGAAACAACCGGCTGTGCATTTCCATTCACATTAGTCACTAGTGGAGCAAAAATAATCTCGTTTGGTTTTTTAATTATCTGCATGAATGCTTCTTTGGATTGTGTTCTGGGAACAGCAACTGCTTATGAAAACAATTAACATTTCCTGAGCTGTAATTTAATTTGGTGACGTTTGTTTTTTTTTTGCTTCCTAGCAGATCCCCCTCTCAGTTTCTGCAGCGAACACAGACATCTCCACGAAGAAAGTTGCTACTATTAGTGATGTCTGTGAGTCGATGAAAGAACAGTTGTTGGTTTTGGTGGAATGGGCTAAGTACATTCCAGCTTTCTGTGAACTGCCGCTAGATGATCAGGTAGGGTGAACACTTCTAAATTGGTTATTTAGCTGTATACTGAAAAGTTTTGTTGCATCTTATTGTTCTATCAGATGTATGTACATTGTTTATTAATCTACTCATACATCCATGTAATCTTACATTGATAAATACTGGATATATATAGTGCTTACTTTCTTGAATAGGATCAAGCAATATTGATAAGTTGACTTGATTTTTTTGACAGTTTGAGCATTTAAGTTCAAGTAATTAAGTTAATATAGAATAACATACAAGAATCAGTAGTTTTTAATAAATTAGTGAATGTTTGTAAAACTTATTTGATAGTCTAATGAACCTAGAGAAGCAGATCGCTCTTCATGCCAGTTTATCCCCTCTCTGAACTCAGCCCCATTGCTGGTTGACTCCTCACTCTTCTTTGTGATAGTGGGGCAATAGCAATAAATGCTGACCTGTGGTGTGACTGCATTTCATACTATAAATGAAGAAAATGTGGAATTTAGAACACTTGATCTATATTGAATACCAAAGTACAAGGCTAATTAATGATTAAGTCTATTTTGACTCATCAAAATTAGAGGTAACCTTGTAATCCAGATAATCAACCAGTTTGAAGTAGGTATTGAAGGTAGACAATTCCACTGAAATTCATAACATTTGATCGGAGGGTCAGCAACTTTAAATTCCTTGGTGTATCATTTCGGAGGACTTGTCCTGGACCCCGCTTCTAAGTGCAATTATGAAGAAAGCATGGCAGTGTCTGTACTTCTCTAGGAGCTGCAGAGATTCGGCATGCTATCTAAAACTTTGACAAACTTCTATAGATATGTGGTGGAGAGCATCATAGCCTGGCATGGAAACATCAATTCCCTTGAATGGAAAATTCTACAAAAAGTAATGAATATGGCTCACTGGTAAAAATGAGGAAAATAGTTAAGAGATTGGTCATCTTTTAAGTTAAGTAAGTTCAACATGACCAGTCCAAAACGTTCTACTAGTACATCAGGATCATGAACTTCAGGTGCATCATTGGTAAACTTGCTTGTTAGTCGTATTGAATTGCTATGTGATTTGTATGATTTTTACATGAATATCAGTACAAGCACTCCACTTCTGAATACTTTTCCCATGTATTAGAGTCCCTATTGATTTATTTCAGGTCTTTTGCCATTTTTATGATGTACTAATTTTACAAGTTATGGGATGTTATTTAGTATTAAATAGTTAACTGTTATTTTATGATGCTTGTGACCTATGGACAACAATCCATGGGAGACGAGCTTAGTGTATCCCACCCAACCTTGAGACAGGATGCATTGATCTGGTTATGTATGGTCTCAATCAGGAGAAAAGGATCAGGTGGAGATGATGTTTCCTGTAATGGGGAAGTCTAAGATCAGAGGCCACAGCCTCAGAATAGAGGGATGTCCGTTTAGAATGGAAATGAGGAGGAATTCCTTTAGCCAGAGGGTGGTGAATCTGTGGAATTCATTTTCATAGGCAGATGTGGAGGCCAGGCAATTGGGTATATTTAAGGCAGAGGTTGATAGATTCTTGATTAGTCAGAGCATGAAAGGTTATGAGGAGAAAGCAGGAGACTGGGGCTGAGAGGGAAATGGATCAGCCATGATGAAATGGCGATTTGGATTCGATGGGACAAATGGCCTAATTCTGCTCCTATACCTTATATTCTCATGGTAAGGTCAAATCTGCTGGGTTCTCTTGAATATCATCCTCATAATATCACATGACAGATAAACTGTGTTTCAAAATTCTATCCTTCGTCAATAAACTCCTGCTTGGCCACACTCTTCACATCTGGGACCGAATGGTCCAGATCATTTGTGGCTGCATTTTCTGTGGATTCCCTTCATTGCTGTGCCATTGACATTAGGTTTCAATGGCTCTGGTTTTATTGCTCAGGATTTCTCATCCTTAATCTCTTTATAAATTTTCCAAACCCCATGATCTTCTGAAGGCATAAATTTTGGCTCAGCTTTTATGCACTCTTCCCATTTCTCCTCTTTTTTGGCTACGTAGCTGGGTCTTGCGTCAATTTATGAAGCTTGCAGAATGTTGCAGGATGCTAAAAGCACCTTTATAAATGCACATATTGAAGCAGTTTAAATTTGTTGCCAGAAATTTAGCTAAATACTATACGTCTATATTTTTCATTGTACAATAAACACTGGCTTTCTTCCAAAAGGTTTTTGATGAACTTTTGCCTACCTGAATGTGCTGATATGCTTTGTGGTGTAAAACTGATGTGTAAGAAGCCAGCAGCATCAAGCTCTGTTGCCTGATCTTGTTGGGGAGTGATCTCATTTGGACTGTGACAATGAGTCAACATCAGGCAAAGTTCGCTTATTTCCCCTGCTGACAACGGCTCAAAAGAGCTGCTCGCAGTAAACTCACATGCAGCCATTTCAAAGTGAAATTGTCTACCAGAAATACCTTTCCTTTACACAGATACCATAGCACTTGTGAACTGATTTTGTTAAACTACTTCATGATTGCCAGCCGGTGGGGGTGTAGTGGCATCAGCACTGGACTTCGAGGTGAAGGGTCTCGAGTTCGAATCCCACCGGCTCCTTTCATGCAGTCCATCCATGCTGGATCGAGCATCCAACTGATAAAAAAAAATTACAGCCAAATGCTATGGAAATGTGTAAAGTAGCACCTGATGCAAGAAAAGGACAACTTCATAAAGTGCTGTAATTGAATTGATTAATGAGATATGGAGCCTTTCACTTAAACTCCATTTACACTGAAGCATTACTTAATCACCAGTATTATATAAAATGACAGCTTGTGCTCAAATTAAGCAATGATGATTTTTAAGGTTTCTTCTTTCACTGGAGTGTTTATAAAGGCCATTTAACTGACCTGGACAAGATCTCAAACCATTCTTCCATTTCAGGGTTCAAAGTAAATTTACTATCAAAGTACGTGCATGTCACCATACACTGCCCTGCAATTAATTGTCTTGCAGGCATTCATAGTAGAACAAAGAAATACAATAGTATCAATGAAAAACTACTCACAACTTAAGACAAACAACCAATGTGCAAAAGACAAACTGTGCAAATAGAATATAATAATAATGGTAATAGAAATAATAAATAAGTAAAGAAACTGAGTGATAGAGTCCTTGAATACAAGTCCAAGGGTCTTGGAACCTATAGGTTTTCTTTATCATTAATGTGTTTACTCATGTAATGGTTAACAGATACCACATATTGTTCATAATAGAAGCTGTTCTACGTAATTCACAAACACTGTCATTGAGTTGTGTTCACTTTAAGAGACGCTGTCTGATGTAGCGACGTCAATGTAAGGTACTGCTTTTGGTTTGTTCATAATGGAAGTAAAGGGATGCAGCTTTTATTAAGCACATAAAATGACTCTCGCATGTTTTATTCTCAAAATCCTACACTGGTGACCCCGACTATGATCGGACAAATCCAGACTTACTGAGCGACGTGTTGACCAGCACAGTCACTTTGAAGCTGCCGGAGTTTTGGGAGCAGTTTGCTATCGCGAGGTTTGCACTGTGGGGGGAGCCCAGTTCATGCTGCGAGAAATCACCATGGACAATACCAAATTTCACTAATCCATAGCAGTGCAAAGTAGTTCCAATGCAGCCAGAGTGGTGAGTCTACCAGACCAGTCTGCTTGTCAGAAATAGGCCACTCTGAAGACTTTTGGGCAGTCCGAGACTGACCACATCAAACAGTTGCTCTCCTTCAGAACTAATGGACTACATACTATCTCTCCTGGCAATCACCATCCTTGTTTTATTTGTAAAGAACTCTTAATGCAACAAATACTTAATCAAGTTTGAATAGTCCTCACTAATACATCGTTCAGGAAAATCTGGCCAGTTCGACGGCTGAGTTTGCTAACGTGGAAATGCTAGGCATTGTACACAGATTGAATAGCCCTTGAGGTTCACCTCTCCATATGGTCCCTAATCCAGTGATGGTTGCTGTCCATGTGGCAATTACTGCTCCCTTAATGAGACCACCACACCTCCCCCCAGTCCCACATATTCACCACTACTCAGCATGCTTAGCCTGGAAGATATTTTTTTTCTAAAGTGGACATAGTCAGGGGTTATCATCAGATGCTTGTGCGCTGAGGACGTTCCCAAAACTTTGGCCGATTTGAGTTTCTGCTCATGCCATTTTGGGCTGAAAAATGTGCTGAAAAAACCTTCCAGCAACTAGACTTTGTGATAAAAGACTTAAAATTTTCTTTGTGTTTAGCTGGACGACGTACTTGTCGCCAGCACATCTAAAACTGAACACTTTTCAAGCACTTAAGGCAACATAGTTGATTATTAACCCCACTAAATGCCAGCCTGAGTTGTCTACCATTGACTTTCTCACAACCATGGATTTACACATGAACATAATGGGATTTCCACCTTCATCACATCATCCTGCATTGAAAGAGTATAAATCAATGAATGCTCTGTTGGGAGTGTTTTCACTTTGAATCAATGTCATCATGTCTTATTTTAGAGCATGGCAGATTAAGTAAGCAAGCTTAAAATAATACAAGAGAGAGAAAACTGATGGAGTTTTTTGATGACAAGCACAAGAAAATCTGCAGATGCTGGAAATCCGAGCAACACTCACAAGTGCTGGAGGAACTCAGCAAGCCAGGCAGCATCTATGGAAAAAGAGTAACCAGTCAACATTTCAGGCCCTGAGCAGCCCAACTCTTTTCTGTGGATGCTGCCTAGCCTGCTGAGCTTCTCCAGCATTTTGTGTGTGTTGCTTTGTTTTGTTGATGAGTTGGAAATTGCTCCATTGGTATCACTTCAAGTTGGACATCACTGAGTACAGCACAGAAACAGGCCCCTTGGCCCATCTAATCTGTGTCAGTCTAGTTCCCATTGACCTTCACCTGGACCATAGCTCTCCATACCCCAACAATCCACATACTTAAACAAGCTTCTCTTGAATGTTGAAATCACATCTACCACTTCCACAGGCAGATTGTTCTACACTCTCATCACCCTCTAAATGAAGAAGTTCCCCATCACGTTCCCCTTAAATATTTCACCTTTCACCCTTAACCCTTGACCTCTAATTCTCGTCTCACCCAGCCTCAGTGGAAAAAACCTGCTTTCATTTGCCAAATCAGCATAAGGGAGGAAGGTTGAAAATCTGGCAGAGTGGTGCCACAACAACAATTACTCATCGATGTCAGCGATGGCCAGGAGCTGATTATTAACTGGGAGGAGGAAACCAGGGTCCATGAGCATCGGGGGATCAGAGGTGGAGAGGTCAGCAACTTTAAATTCCTTGATGTTATCATTTCAGAGGATCTGTCCTGGGTCCAGCAAGTGCTTTTGTTGTTAGTGCCATAATGAAGAAAGTCACTCTACTTCTTTAGCGGCTTGTGAAGTATGTTATCCAAAATTTTATCCAATTTCTATAGATATGCAGTGGAGAGTATATTGACTGATTTTATCACGGCCTGGTACGGAAACTCCAAAGCCCTTGAATGGAAAAGCCCACAGAAAGTATTGGATACAGCTCAGTCCATCACAGATGAAGCCCTCCCCACCAATCAGCACATCTACAAGGAGCACTGCAGCAAGAAAGCAACATCTATCATTAAAGACCCCACCATCCACAACATGCTCTCTTCTTGTTGCTGCCATCAGGATGAAGGTACAAGAGTCTCTGGAACCAAACCACCTGGTTCAGGAAAAGTTATTACCCCTCAACAATCAGGCCCTATCTTTTTCATGGTTAATTACTAAGAGATTGGGAGGTTAGATTGTTAACTATCTATTTTTGTTACTTGGAATATGTGTTTCTATATGTTAACCATTATTAATGTATTCCTGATCTCTATGTATTAGTATTAATATTGTTTATTGGAAATTTAATAAAAAGATTGAAAAAGAAGGACAGAAAGGATAACTTCACTCACAGCAATACTGAACTTCCCGGCAATGTAGGGACAAAACTGAGACACAACTCTCCACCAACACAGCACGTAGCTTATGGCAAGGTCTGCACACCATCGCAGTCTCAGTGGTATTTCCAACATCGCTGCCTCTCTCCCAGATAAGCTAAATCTTTTTTACGCTCGATTCAACGTTGCCAACACTGAGCCCCTGAGGAGAGTCGCTAATGCGACCTGCAGCTTGGTCATCTCTGAGGGAGCTGTTTCCAATGATAGGACAGTCACAAGGCTGCGGGATCAGATGGCTTTCCAGGAACTCAGGATGTGTATGGCACAACTGGCCGAGTTGAGTGCCGTCCTGCTTCAACACATCCCATTTCTGTACCTAAAAAGACCAAAGTAATGTGCCTGAATGACTGGTGTCCTGTTGCACTCACCTCAATAACAAGCAAATGCTTTGAGAGGCAGGTTGAGGACTACATCTACAGCATGCTAACACCCACACTGGACCCCCTACAATTCGCCTACCGACACAACCGATCAGCAGATGACGCAATAACCACAGCTCTACACACCGTCCTTACACATCTGGAAAAGAAGGGTGCTTATGTGAGAATGTTCACATTCAACAGCATAATTCCCTCCAGGCTCAGTAAGAAGCTCAGAGACCTCAGCCTTCACTCTGTCTTGTGTAGCTGGATCCTGGCCTTCCTGTCAGATGGCTGGCGGGTGGTAAGAGTGGGTTCCCTCTCCTCTTCCCCTCTAATCCTCAACGCAAGTGCCCCTCAGGGCTGTGTCCTAAGGCCCCTCTTTTACCCTCTGTATACTAATGACTGTGTTCACCCACAGATCCAATTTGCTAATTAAATTTGCTGATAACAGTACACTGATTGAAACACATAAACGGAGAAACCTACAGCATAATACAGGCCCTTCGGCCCAGAAAGCTGTGCCCAACCTTAGAAATTACCTAGGGTTACTCATAGCCCTCTATTTTTCTAAGCTCCATGTACCTATCTAGGAATCGCTTAAAAGACTCCACTATCATTTCTATCATTGCCACCATTGCCGGCAGCCCATTCCATGCACTCACCACTCTCTGTGTAAAAAAAACTTACCCCTGACATCTCCTCTGTACCTACTTCCAAGCACCTTAAAACTGTGCCCTCTCGTGCTAGCCATTTCATCCCTGGGAAAAAGCCTCTGTCTATCCACACGATCAATGCCTCTCATCATCTTGTACACTTCTAAGATTGAGGCCTAATCTCAAGAGAAGAAATCATCATACTGACACAGTGGTGTCAAGAAAACAACCTCTCCCTCAATGTTGCAAAAAGAAGGGAGCTGGTTGTGGTCTACAGGAGGAATGGAGACAGGCTAACCCCGATAGACATCAATGGATATGGGGTTGAGAAGGTGAACAGCTTTAAGTTCCTCAGCATAAACATCACTAAGAATCTCACATGGTCTGAACATACTAGTTGTGTGGTGAAAAAGGCACAACTGCTCCTCTTTCACCTCAGGCGGTTGAAGAAGTTTCGTATGGACCCAAAATCTGAAGAATTGAGAGTGTCCTGACTGGCTGCATCACTGGCTGGTATGAGAACTGTACTGCCCTTAATCGCAGGAATCTGCAGAGAGTGGTGCGGACAGCCCAGCGCATCTGTGGATGTGAACTTCCCACTAATCAGGACATTTACAAAGACAAAAAAAGGGCCCAAAGGATCACTGGGGACCTGAGTCACCCCGACCACAAACTGTTCCCGCTGCTACCATCTGGGGAATGGTACCGCAGCATAAAAGCCAGGACCAACAGGCTCCGGGACAGCTTCTTCCATCGGGCCATCAGATTGATTAATTCAATTGTACTTCTATGTTATATTGACTGTCCTGTTGTACATACTATTTATTATAAATTACTGTACATTGCACATATAGACAGAGACGTAATGTAAAGATTTTTACTCCCCATGTATATGAAGGATGTAAGTCAATTCAATTCAATTCAGCCTATAGACTCACTTTCAGGGACTCTACAACTTATTTTACACTATTTATTGCTTATTTATTAATTTATTTATTTTTTCTTGTTTTGTGTTAGCACAGTTTGTTGTCTTTTGCACATTAAGTCTGTGCACTTCCTGTTGGGTGTGGACTTCCATTGATTCTATTGTGTTTCTTGTATTTACCGTGAATGCCCGCAAGAAAATGAATCTCAGGGTTGTATATGGAACTTTAATATATATGGACAGATAATAAATTTAGTTTGTATTTTGCACTTTGAATCTATACCCCTCATTATTTTGTATATTACTACTTAATCTCTCCTCATTTTCATGCACTCTAAGCAGTTAAGTCCTAACCTATTCAACCCTTCCCTATAACTCAGGTCCTTAAGTCCTAGCAACATCCTTGCAAATTTTCACTATACTCTTTAGGTAGGTGACCAGAACTGCACTAAATGCTCACCAACATCTTCTCAAATTAACTAGAAGGCAGCATGTTATATTGCCATTGATTTCTTAAAATATTCTGTTACTTATTGTATGCTGCCTGACATTATCTTAAAATAAGACATTTTTGTAGATGCCAAATCTTGCCGTTAGCTAGTACTAGAACTCTAAGGGAGATTAAAACAAAGAATCTTCACTTTAACCTAGCATTAAAATGAAAACAGAAAGCAATTCTGGAATACTCAGCAGGTCTGATAGCATTTTTGGACAGGGAAACAGTCAAGATTTAGGTGTGTGACACTGAAGATTTTCCAGCACTTTTAATTTCAGGTTTCCAGAATCTGCAATTTTTTTTGGCTTTCTCATAAGCCTGAAGTTATCGTTTTTAACTAATTCTGTAGTGAAGTATACTACCTAACATTATAAATATCAATTTGTTTCCTCTCGAAAGCAACTCTATAATTCTCCACCCTAGGGAGTTGTGAAGTATTTAAAGTGGAATTAGTTTAAAAGATTAAATAAAGAATAAATCAGGGTTTCCTAAATGTTTTTATGCCATGGCCCCCTACCATTAACCAAGGGGCCCATGTACTCCAGGCGGAGAACCCCTGGATCAAAGAATTAGATAAACATTTGAAAGTTCAGGTCTGGCATAGGTAAGAGTTGAAGCCTGCTGTAGATCAAGTTCCTCCCTGTGTCAATTTGGCGCATCGGGTGCCAACTTTGCCATTTCTTTAGTGCGTGTCCGTTTTACAAGGCCAAGTTGCTAGCTCAATGTGCAAGGAACCAGCCAGATTCAAACTCAGGACCTCCAAAGTCTGTTGCGGATCCCGCTACACCACCAGCACAAACATGCTGTAGAGCAGCCATGATGATATTGAATGCCAGGGCAGGCTTGAGTAGCATTGTGGCCCTCTCTTGGTCTGATTTTCTGTATTCTTCATTTGGCTTGTTGGTCTAAGGAGGAAGGAAAGGAGAGCAGGGTCTGAGCAGGATACAGAAGTTCATAGTTTATGACTTGGATTAAATAAGAGTAATCACACTGTTTTTATCTACCGTGTCACCATATAGCCTTTGATATTGCTCATTTTAACTCTTGTTCTTTCTTGTGAAATTAGGTGGCTTTATTGAGGGCACATGCAGGGGAACATCTGCTGCTTGGAGTGGCAAAACGATCTATGTCGTATAAGGATGTCCTATTGCTAGGTAAAACTTCTTTTAAGTTCATCTATATTTCAATTTGCATTTAGCAACATAAATATTTCTCAGAATTGATGTCCAATAATTATCTTAATTATTCTTGTTCTATGTTCTGTTAGTCCATATCTTTTACTCAGGGTTGAAATGTTTAATGTCAGTGGGCGTCCGTTTAAGGTGAGAGGGGGTAATTAAGGTGAGATGTGAGGGGTAAGTTTTTTTACACAGAGAGTGGTGAGTGCCTGGAATGCACGGCCTGGGGTGGTGGTAGATGCAGATACATTAGGGACTTTTAAGAGACGTGTAGATAGGCACAAGAATGTGAGGGTAAAGGAAGTATATGAACATTGAGTAGGCAGAAGGGATTAGTTTAGTTGGCCATTTGATTACGAATTTATTTGGTTCAACACAACATTGAGGGCTGAAGGGCCTGCTCCTGTGTTGTTCATGTTCTATGTTTTATGTTCTATAAGCAAATCTTATCTGAATAAAACTGACCACTTATCGTACTTTGAACAGGGAACGATTATGCCATACATCGCAACAGTCCAGAAGTGGAAATTAGTCGTGTGGCAAATAGGATTTTGGATGAGTTGGTGCAGCCTTTTCAAGAAATTCAGATAGATGACAATGAATATGCCTGCTTGAAAGCAATTGTTTTCTTTGATCCAGGTCTGTGCACATTTTTATGTCAAATAGAAGGTTTAGCATTGTCACAAAGCATTGTGTATTATCTTGAGAAAAAGCAAGAACTTTTGGATCTAATCTCTTAAATTAGAGCTATCTGTTTTAAGAGCCAGAAGTCGGGATCTGAATTGCTTTACTCTCTTTATGTAGTACAGCCAAGCATTATGTTTGCCTGCTGAATTTCATAGCTGCATATCAGCTGAATCTCAGCTGCATAGTCTGTGGTGAACTATGTGCCTGTCTGGACACGCCCCCTGCTGACTGCTCCTGTGGCTCCTCCCACAGGCCCCTGTATAAAGGCGATCTGAGGCCTGACGCTCGGCCTCAGTCTCCAGGACATAGTATGATAGACACTCACTCCTGGTTCCTTCTTCCAGTCAAAAAAAGCCGATATCTCGCCTTACGTCTCAGTGTGAGTTATTGATGGTGCATCATAGTCCTCTCTGGACCTTCCATGGTTCTGTTTATCTGCTAGTAACAAATATGCTTGCACACATTGTTTCATCATGAATTACTTTCCCTTTAGATGCAAAAGCACTCAACGACCCATCAAAAATCAAGAACATGCGTTACCAAGTGCAAGTTAGCCTGGAGGATTATATTAATGATCGACAGTATGATTCCCGAGGACGATTTGGAGAGTTACTTCTGCTGTTGCCGACTCTTCAGAGTATAACCTGGCAAATGATAGAACAAATTCAATTTGTCAAACTTTTTGGACTAGCAAAGATTGACAACTTGCTCCAAGAAATGCTGCTGGGAGGTATGTGTAACTTATCAGTGGAAGATAACAGTACAAGCCTGTTTATTAGTCCTTTGTGAACTTCAGCGGGTCCAGTGTTTTCTTGCTCTTAATTCCTTGGTTCGGTAATTTTGCTGGATGTTCTCCTGGAACATCCTAATTGGCTGCATCTGATAGACAGCTAGACATATGCGTGAAAGAGATCTTAGCAGTCAACGGGAAAATCCGCAAAGCACATCTAAAGTACCTTTTTTTTTCATTTAACATTCTCTTGTAAGCTAAAGTAGAGAATGCTGAGGAATGAGTGAGTAAAGGTCTTTAAAATAGGGTCAAATAGGGCCTTAAAGAAACCTTTTGGTACATTGGCCTTCATAAATCAATGTACTGAGTACAAAAGATGGAATGTTATGTTGAAGTTGTATAGGACATTGGTGAGGCCTAATTTGGAGTGTTGAGGGCAGTTTTACTCAGCCATATACAGGGAAGATGTAAACAAAGTTGAAAGGGTACAGAGAAAATTTACAAGGATGTTGCCGGGTCTGGAGGAGCTGAATTATAATGAAAAATTGAATAGGTTAGGACTGTATTCTTTAGAACATAGAAGATTGAGAGGAGATTTGATAGAAGTATACAGAATTATGAAGGGTATAGATAATGTAAATGCAAGCAGGCTTTTTTCTACTGAGGTCGGGTGGGACTACAACTGGAAGTCATGACTTAAGGATGAAGGATGAAAAGTTTAAGGCGAACATGAGGGGAAGTTTCTTCACTCAGAGGGTGGCGAGAGTGTGGAATGAGCTGCCAGCACAATTGGTGCATGCAAACTCGATTTCAATGTTTAAGAGAAGTTTGGCAAGGTATATGGATAGTAGGGATACGGAGGTCTGTAGCCCTACTGCAGGTCAATGGGATCAGGCAGTTTAAATTGTATCGGCTTGGACTAAATGGGCCAAAGGGCCTGTTTCAGTGTTGTACTTCTACCATGTGCGTGTGACTCTAAATGAGGGATGGCTTTGGTACAGCAGAGATAAAGGGAGAGCTTCCACTTGTGCAGCTGATGAAAATACAACAATTACTATGAGGTAGCTACCAAGAAATCAAACAGAGAATTCAGAACACTAAAGGCAAAAGTGATAAGGATGAATGGTAGAGGCAGTGTAGATCACTTGGGCTGACTGATCTGTTTCTGTGATTTAAGTTTTATGTAATTCAACATGAATCGAGGGTGCTAACTACATAGATTAGAGTTGCAATGATTACCCAGAAAAATGAGTGTTCAGACTTCAAAGGTAATTTGCTGCTTTGAGCCACTTCTCTTCATTCGACTACTTTTAAAATCAGTTATACCATGGATGAGTGGTTTAAAAAATGCTGAATTTTCCTCATGCTTTATCAATGCTGCTTTCTATTCCTGCTTCTGTTCTAGTTCAGGTTGACTTTCTTCCTGATATTTCCCTTCTTGAAATGAAGCACCTAGAAGATGTTAAAAATGGGGTTCTGCAGGGATCAGATTTGGGGCCAATGCTGCTTTTAATTTACATTAATTATTTGGATAAGCACATCCTGATGCCTTCACCATCATTTTGGGAGATTTTAACCAGGCCAGCCTGAAAAAGTCATTGAATAATTATCATCAACAGATCACTTGTACAGTAATACCAGAGGAAACAACACACTGGACCACTGCTACACCACCATCAAGAATGCTTACTGTGCTATTCCATGCCCTCACTTCAGAAAATCTGATCATCTGGCTGTACTTCTACTCCCTGAGTATAGGCAGAGACTGAAGACTGCAACACCAGCAGGGAGGACCAGGAAGGTACGGACAAGGAAACACAGGAATGCCTACAGGACTGCTTTGAACTGGAGGACTGGACTGTATTCAGGGATTTATCTTCACATCTAGATGAGTATGCTGCAGTTGTTACTGGCTTCAATGTGTGCCTATGAAATCTTGCTGCATATTCCCCAACCAAACGCCTTTGATGAACCAGAGTTACATCGTCTGCTGAGGGCTAGTTCTGTGGCATTTAGGTTTAGTGACCCAGTTCTATACAAGAAAACCAGCTATAACTTATGGAGGGCTACTTCAAGAGCAAAGAGACAATTCTGAGCAAAGTTGGAGGCGACATTGGATGTACGACAACTCTGGCAGGGTTTGCAAGACATTGCTTCCTACAAAGTAAAATCCAATAGCATGAATGGCAGCGATGCTTCACTACCAGATGAACTCAACACCTGCTCTGCCTGTTTTGAAAGGGAAAAGGTAACTACAGCTGTGAAGATCCCTGCTGCGTCTGGTGACCCTGTGATCTCTGTCTTGGCGCCTGATGTTAAGTTGTTTTTCTGGAGGGTGAATAATCGCAACGTGGAAGGCCCCAATGGAGTACCTGGTAAGGCTCTGAAAACCTGTGCCAACCAACCAGTGGGAGTATTCAAAGACATTTTTAACCTCTCACTGTTACGGTCAGAAGTTCCCACTTGCTTCAAAAAGGCAACAATTATACCAGTGCCGAAGAAGAGTGGTGTGAGCTGCCTTAATGACTATCACCCAGTAGCACTCAAATCTACAGTGATGAAATGCTTTGAGAGGTTGGTCATGACTAGACTGAAATCCTTCCTCAGCAAGGACCTCAATCCACTGCAATTTGCCTATCGCCACAATAGGTCAACAGCAGATGCAATTTCAATGGCTCTCCACAAGGCTTTAGATCACCTGGACAACACAAACACCTATGTCAGGATGCTGTTCATCGACTATAGCTCAGTGTTTAATACCATCGTTCCCACAGTCCTGATCGATAAGCTACAGAACCAGGTCTCTGTACCTTCCTCTGCAATTGGATCCTCAACTTCCTAACCGGATGACCACAATCTATGCAGATTGGTGATAATATCTCCTCCTCACTGACAATCAACACCAGTATACCTTGGGGATATGTGCTTAAGCCCATTGTTCTGTTCCCTCTATACCCATGACTGTGTGGCTCAAAAACCATCTATAAACTTGCTGACAATACAACTATTGTTGGTGAAATCACAGGTGGTGATGAGGGGGCATACAGGAGTGAGATATACCAGCTAGTTGAGTGGTGTTGCAGCAACAACCTTGCACTGAATGTCAGTAAGACAAAAGAGTTGATTGTCAGCTTCAGGAAGGGTAAGAGGAAGGAACATGAGCTAATCCTCATAGAGGGGTCAGAAGTGGAGAGAGAGAGCAATTTTAAGCTCCTGTGTGTCAAGATCTCTGAGGATCTCTTGCCTGATCCCAACATATCAATGCAGCTATAAAGAAGACTGTATTTCATGAGGAGTTTGACAAAATTTGGTTTGTCAACTACACACTCCAAAGCTTCTGGAGATGTACCACGAAGAGCATTCTGACAAGCTGCATCACCGTCTGGTAAGGGGGTGTGTGGGGGTGACACTACTGCACAGGATCGAAAGAAGCTACAGAAAGATGTAAAATTAATCAGCTCCACTCCATCTTGGGTACTAGCCTACGGAGTACCCAGGACACCTTCAAGGAGCAGTGTCTCATAAAGGTGACGTCAATGTCGATTATTAAGGGCCCCTGTCATGAAGGACATGCCCTCTTCTCATTGTTGCCATCAGGAGGAGATACAGAAGCCTAAAGGCACACACTCAGCGATTCAGGAACACCTTCTTCCCCTCTGCTATACAATTCCTAAATGGACATTGACCCCATGAACACTACCTCACTTATTTTTTATATATATTATTTCTGTTTATGCACTATTTTAATTTATTCAATATACATACACAGTATATATTTACTGTAGCTGATTTTTTTACTTTTTTCTTTTGGTATTATCATGTTTTGCATTGAACTGCTGCTGCTAAGTTAACAAATTTCATGAGACATGCTGGTGATAGTAAACCTGATTCTGGTTCTAATAAATAAACGAGAAAGGCTTGCCAATGACACAGAAATAGGGGTCAGGCTGATAACATGCAGACAGCAGAATCAATACAATTAGATATATACAAAATCCAGATGTGGGCAGATAAATGGCAGATGAAATTGAATGTAAATAAATGTGGAGTATTACATATAGGTAGTAGAAATATTAGATATAAATATACAATGGGTGCCTTGAGTCAGAAAGTGCATTTTATGAAAAGGATCTGGGTATCCAGGTAGACTCATCATTATCATCTTCAACACACTGAAGTAATTAGGAAGGGTAATAGAATGTTGGGCGAAAATGTGCTCAGTTGTGCTCAAATCAAAAGACGTTCTCCTTAAGCAGTGTATAAAGCACTTGTGAGGCCACACCTTTAGTACTGTGCACAATTTTGGCCTCCACATTGTGTGAAGGATGGAAGGCACTATAGAGAGTCCAAAGAGGGGTGACGAGACTCATTCCAGATCTGCAGGGGATGAGCTATGAAGAAAGATTGAAAGAATTAAATATTTTTAGCCTAAGTGGATGTAGAAAGAGAGGAGGCATGATAGAAATGTTCAAAATCATTTTAATTAAAGTGGATGCCAGCTGCTACTTCAAAATTAATCCATCATCAAGGACACAGGGGCATCTTTAGAGACTGGTTAAGTGGAAATTTCAGACTAACATCAGTAAACTACCTAATTGTGTAGTTGAGAATAGTACCTTTAAGACCTCCAAACCTAAACTCAATTGTTATTTCAACACACTATGTGAACAAGAATTTGGCAAGCTTTGTTGGGCCAAATGGCCTGTTCTTGTCCAAATCTTTCTAATGTTCTAATCCTCCCTAATTACCTTAACTTGGAACTCATGAAATACAAACTTTTTAAGAAGTTCTTCTCTCTCTGATGCATTGTGTAAATATTTGTGCACCAATGAAACAAGTGCAGATGCTGATATTTCAACAAATCTGCATCTATATGACCCATTAACCTTAGCAATTCTAGTGAAAACTCTGAAGATTCTCTTCACTGCATCTTATTTTCCTTGTTGACTTCTAAACAGATTTATACCATATCCATGACTTCTACATGCTTTCAATATTGAGCTAGCCAGAATCATTATTTCTGACTGTGGACTCATTAGGACATGTATTACTTTCTTACTTTTATACTTTAAATGCCTTTGGTACTAAATTGAGTACTTATTGTCAATGGACAGACCTGCTTCCACTATCACTTGTAGAGTATCTGCATGCCAAGACCCCTTCATTCCAGATACTTTTAGTATAGAACCTGTACAGTGTTTGAATCTTTTATAGTGGAGGGGTCAATAGCTTTTTGTTACTATGGAGGTTAAAAGTTATCATGGTCATACTGGAATGTGGATGTATAGTTATAATCAAATCAGCCACGATGTTCTCTAATGGTGGAGCAGTTTGAAGGCCCAATGGCCTATTCCTGCTGCTAATGACTACATATATACAACACTGAGAAAAAGTCTTATGCACATATACAATACATAGCTAGAGTTCCTCAGACTTTTGCACAGTATTGTAATAATTTTATGTCTTACACTGTACTGCTGCCACAAAAAAAAAACAAATTTCATGTCATATGTGATTGATGATAAACCTGATTCTGATATGGCTCTCTGTTGTGGACTGTAAGTGGGAAGGAGGCAGGGAGAGGGGAATCAGGGTTGGGAAAGGGGGAAGGGAGAGACGAGGAAGTGGGAAACACCAGAGACATATTCTGTAATGATCAACAAACCAATTGTTTAGACTCAAATTACCTTGCCTATTGATTCTGAGGTAGATGTGTCTGCACCCACACTACTCGTTGCCCCTGGCACTCCTTCTCTGCTGTCTATCCCACACCCCTCCTGGTGCTCCACCCTTGTCGTTCCCAACTTCCTTAGATATCACCAAATTTAGAAACTCACTCTTCTCTTCATGTTGACAAATATAGTACTGTGCAAGAGAATGTGCTTCGACCAATGTTTAAAGGCCTTTAGCAGTTTTAATGAATGTTATATAACCATATAACTATATAACAATCACAGCATGGAAACAGGCCATCTTGGCCCTCCTAGTCCGTGCCAAACCCTTAATCTCATCTAGTCCCACCTACCCCCACTCAGCCCATAACCCTCCACTCCTTTCCTGTCCATATACCTATCCAATTTTACCTTAAATGACACAACTGAACTGGCCTCTACTACTTCTACAGGAAGCTCATTCCACACAGCTATCACTCTTTGAGTAAAGAAATACCCCCTCGTGTTTCCCTTAAACTTCTGCCCCCTAACTCTCAAATCATGTCCTCTAGTTTGAATCTCCCCTACTCTCAATGGAAACAGCCTGTTCACGTCAACTCTATCTATCCCTCTCAAAATTTTAAATACCTTGATCAAATCCCCCCTCAACCTTCTACACTCCAATGAATAGAGACCTAACTTGTTCAACCTTTCTCTGTAACTTAATTGCTGAAACCCAGGTAACATCCTAGTAAATCGTCTCTGCACTCTCTCTAATTTATTGATATCTTTCCTATAATTCGGTGACCAGAACTGCACACAATATTCCAAATTTGGCCTTACCAATGCCTTGTACAACTTTAGCATTACATCCCAACTTCTGTACTCAATGCTTTGATTTATAAAGGCCAGCGTTCCAAAAGCCCTCTTCACCACCCTATCTACATGAGACTCCACTTTCAGGGAACTATGCACAGTTTACAAAAGTATGCTGGTAAGTGTAGAATGATAGAAAAATGCCTGAAACTTAGGCAGAGTCATTATGACTTATTTGGCAATTTAAAAGACATCCAGCATACTTTTCCAAAATGGAATCATTTGTGCATCCTGCAATAATTTGGATCTTTGAATGTTATTTCTGGACTATGCATTAATTTTAAAAAGTTTTACAGTGCTTACCACATATTTTAAGATATTCTTTCATTTATTCTCCTTTGCAGGCACAACCAATGATCCAAATCACCTCCATCATCCTTTAAACCCTCATGTGGCCCAGGATCCAGTAACAGGCCAAACTATTTTGATCAGTTCAATAGCTGCGGCAACTCACAGTGAACAGATGTGTATGTATTTTCCTCTCATTTTGACATTAACAATTGGTTGTGTATTTTGAATGGTCTGAAACTCCTATTGCCATCCTTGATAATAGCAATGCAGTAATAATAATGATTATATTAACATAAACATGAGAAATTCTGCAGATGCTGGAAATCCAAAGCAACACATACAAAATGCCTGAGTGTTGGAGATACTCAGCAGGTCAGGCAGCATCTATGGAAATGAAGCACAGTTGATGTTTCAGGCCAAGACCTTTCTCAAGAATTATATTATATTAATATAATATTTTCACAGCAAATAGCACTGTTACTCCTTAAAGAGAATGACGGCCTGTGAAATGCCAGAAAACTGCAGATGTTGGATGTCTGAAATAAAACCTAACAAATCTAGAGATCCAAAGAGGGTCAGGCAGAAAGAAAGATGGGGTTAATATTCCAGGCTGATGCTTCTTCGTCAGAATTGGAATAGTAAGAACGCACGTATGTTTTAAGTTGCAGTAAGGGGGATGGTTGATGGAATATCCATGATCCATGATAGAATGGACATCTAGATTGGATTCGTGGGAAGATAGGAATTCAGGTTAACATTTCATTTGTAAGACAGATGTTCCAAGAGTGCAAGTTCCTCAACACAGATCTAGAATCTGCAGAATATCTTGTGTTTATGTGCTATTAGCCTAGTTTTTATGGTTGTTACCCTGGACAAAACTCACAGAGACAAGGGAGCTCTGATGATTGGAGGTATATGACAAAGAATTTCTAGTGAGTAACTGTAAAACCCCATTTTATTTCATTGGTAGCTTGAGCTTAGTTTGGTGTTGTAGGTGATGCCTCTGGAAGAAAGGGAGATATCCTCTGATATCCTGAGCAGATTTCACCTTTTCAGTCAGTGCCTGTCTGGTTATTGGTTTTATTGTTTTTGCTGCGAACAAAATGGCTGCCATTTTTCCCACTACAGCAGTGGGTTTACTTCAACAGCTTTTAGATATCCCGTGGTCATAAAAGATACTATATCAATGTGGGTCCATTCTTTTTTTTTTGATTTTCTGTATGGGACAGGTGAAACAGGATGGAAACCTGAGAGCAGAGTGATCCTTAATATACCAGAGGAATGATACCTTAGCAAAATGTTTGTTTCTGAAGTAAACAACAACATAACATTAGTGCCATTCCTTGCAGTGAGCTCTGTGCACAGTTCATGTAGGACAGCAAAGGTGACAAACAGTGGTGGTGATGGTGTCAAAATAACAAGTGCATCAAGATCTTGTGGTCAGGTATAATTAGCTTCATTTTATTAACAGCTTGGGAAATACCTATTAATAAACGCATCATTTTGAGTTTAGATTTTAACTTGTTTCTCAACTTGAGACTAGAGTAATAGATAGATTTTCCATTAAAAAGCCTGTGTTGATTTAATTCCATTTTGTATCTGATTGGCAGGTGGAAGATTAGATCCATTATCATTTCTTCCTTCATTGGAAGCTTACATTAGTGTGTACTGTCCACATTAATCCTCTTTTGCCCCATATTTTCTGCAAACTATGTGAGGAGAAGTCAGAAACAGGGAAATGGCTTGGCAGGCTTGGAAATTAATTGGTTTTGTATATTGATTGAGCAATCCTGAACAGTACAATCCATAGTAAGCTAAGGATACAAGGGTCATTCAGCACACTTGGGTGTTTGGTGTGTCCTGTTTTTAAGGGGAACCTATCACAGTCCTTGCTAATAACCTGCTACAGTTCAGTTGTAAAAAATATATTAGAAACAGTACTATTAACTCTTATGTATATTTATCATTAAAAACTTAATTATTGTAACATCATCTTTATATTTTGTGTGCACTTCTCTGCAGCTACACCAGAAACACCGCTACCATCTCCTCCACAAGGTTCAGGTCAAGAACAATACAAGCTTGCTTCAAACCAGATTTCCATTATTTCTCAGCAAGGGCCGTTGCCAAAGCCAAAGGGTTTGTGATGCCAAATTTAAGGAATGACAGATTGTGCTTCCTGTCTTTTTGAATACCAGAAAGTTGAATGAAGTTACCCAGTCTGATGCAAAGCCATGGGTAGAAAGCAGCACTGCCATTCTCTATATACACTACTCATTTCCTATCTTTGCCAACATGTTTTTTATGGAATATGCCACTGCAGGAGCAAGAAGTCTTAAACACATGTCGCAATCTCAGGTTAAAAGTTTAAAGAGATTTGTTTAAACCTATTTGCATAAGTTCAAAATAAACTTATCTTGAGTCTTTTTTATAGTTTTTATGAATTAAATTTGTCAGTTTAAATATGGTAGACTGCTTAGCTGTTTTCCACATTAGTTTAGCCATTAATTACGATATTTAACAGTGAGTAAGAGAATTGTGTCATATTTGGTATTATGAACTATAAATGCTAACTTTTGAGACCTGCTTCACATAACCTTTGAGGTAGATAAAATGACTTTAAAAAGCATTTGTGGAAAATGACTGAATGAGTTGCAAAGTGGTAATACAACCAAAGTGTAGTAATTGTAAAATTCAGCTTTACATTACTTTAGCCAGTATCATAAGGCCAGTTATTTCTTTTTAAAATTGCACATATATGTTTTAAAAGGTGCTCCTGCTTTGAGTTGTGCCTTCTAACTTCATAGCTTACTGTACTGTCTATGATATATTTCATACCAACTAAAAAAGGCATGTCAGATATTACAATGGAGTCCTATATTGCACCACCAGGAGAGGGAGTTTCACCGAAAAGTAATAGTTTGTTTTTATAAGAACCCTTACTATTTCTGTAACTTTTAATTAAATCAATGGCAGCTGGAATCAGATTAGCTTCCAAACTAATATCAAAGTCTATCATTGAAAGCATTAGTGTTGATTTTTAAATACGGTTGGTGAATAGAATTTGGTCCAATAGTTTTTGACTATTAACTGCCTTAAATTGCTGAATGCATTCTTTATTGTATCTTGTGTAAATGGACTTAGCCTACTTTATGACCTTTTCTTGGTTTGTATATAGTGAGTAATTAGACAATCGTTGTAATTTATTGTGATGGAATGATCTATTTTATAAATGAAATTATTTTTGTATGAATTATTATGAATGATTCAATAATGATCAAATCCTGAAAGTAAATCAATACTGGAATGTAAAGTGTATACAGTTTTAAATATTGTTTTGCATTATATAATGAGTTGAATGTTCAGTACATTGTATGTAATTTCAGAAAATTTGCATTCTCCATATGGCAAAATACAAATAAATGTTAATATCTTGCCGAATGAGAACAATAATTGAGATTATATAGCTCTTACTACTTCATATTACTCTTGCATATTTTTGGGATATTAACTGTCAACTATAGTAATCGCTATTTTCCAGAGGAATCATGGTCTTATTTTGTGCATTTATATATTACATTTAATAAGTTCAAAAGTTGGATGAGGAAAGACTTTAGGTGCCTGATTCTATCTTTGAAAGACTCAGAAGCATCTTCCCAATGAATCACTACCAAGTTTGCCCATAGTTACAGAAGTAGTTTAATGTGTCCACTTGAGTTGGCCTGAGAAGAGGGTGGAGAGGGTCTCCTATTGATCTGTTGATCTGTTGCTGTCTATGTGCAGATAATACTTGGGAATTGTACTATTCTGACCAAGTGACATGGTAATGTCAAGGAATGGTATGTGACACAAAATTATGTGTTGCTTGAAAAGCAACTTAAATATATTTTTCTGTGCCTTTTAACTCACCTACCTGTAACTATAGGAACATTCAACTCATCCCAGTTCATTCCATAAGACCATAAAACATAGAAGCAGAATAAGGCTATTAGAGAAATTGAGCCTGTTCTGCCATTCAGTCACGGCTGATCTTTTTTCCCCTCTTCAGCCCCACTCCCTGGCCTTCTCTCCATAACCTCTGATGTGCTGTCCAGTCAAGAACCTATCAAGCTCTGCCTTAAACACACCCAACAGCCTGGCCTCCAAAGCCACCTGCAGCAACAAATTTCACAAATTCACCAAAGAAATTTCTCTGCATTCTTTTTTAAATGGATACCCCTCTATCCTGAGCCTGTGCCCTCTTCTAGATTCCTCCACCATTTCCACATCTACTCTGTCTAGGCCTTTCAACATCCGAAAGGTTTCAATGAGACCCCCCCCCCACCCCCAATCCTCCTAAATCCCAGCGAGTACAGACCCAGAACCATCAAATCTTCCTCGCATGATAATCCCTTCATTCCCAGAATCCTCCTTGTGAGTCTTCCCTGAACCCTCTCCAATGCCGGTACAGCTTTTCGCAGATGTGGTGCCCAAAACTCAGTAAGGTGAGGCCTCCCAATGCCTTATGAAGTCTCAGCATCACATCCCTGCTCTTGAATTCAAGACCTCTTGAAATGAATGCTAATATTACATTTACCTTCCTCACCACCTACTCAACCTGTAAGCTAACCTTTAGGGTGTTTTGCACAAAAACTCCCAGGTCCCTTTGCATCTCATATTTTTGGATTTTCTGCAAACTTGGCTACAAAGCCATCTATTTCATCATGTAAATCATTGATACACAGCATAAAAAGAAGTGGTCCCAACACTGACCCCTGTGTAACACAACTAGTCACTGGCAGCCAACTAGAAAATAATCCTTTCATTCCCTCTTGCTGTCTCCTACCAATCAGCCAATGCTCTAATCATCTTAGTAAATTTTCTGTAATACCATGGGCTCTTAACTTGGTAAACAGCCTCATGTGTGGCACCTTGTCAAAGGCCTTCTGAAAATCTAAATATACAACATCCACTACATCTCCTTTATCCATCCTGAATATAATTTCCTCAAAGAATACCAACAGGCTTATCAAGCAAGATTTTCCCATAAGGAAGCCATGCTGAGTTTGTCCTATCTTGTCCTGTGTCACTAAGTACTCTATAACATCATCCTTAACAATCAACTCCAACGTCTTCTTGACCATTGAGGTCACACTAACTTCCTTTCTGCTGCCTTACTTCTTTCTTAGACAGTGAAGTGGCACTTGCAATTTTCCATTTTTTTGAAAGATCATTACTAATGCCTTTATCACCTCTTTCAGAACCCTAGGGTGCAGTTCATCTGGAAGACCCTCAGGTCTTCCAGCTTTTTGAGCCCCTTCTCCCTTGTAATGATAACTGCACTCATTTCTCTTCCCTCACACCCTTCAACATCTGGCTCACTGCTCGTGTCTTCCACAGTGAAGACTAATACAAAATACTCATTTAGTTCATCTACCATCTTCTTGTCCCCTGTTATTATTTCTCCAGCCTCATTTTCTAATGGTTCTATATCCACTCTCATCTCTCTTTGAATTTTTACATACATGAAAAACCTTTTACTATCCTCTTTGATATTGCTTTCCAGCTTGCTTTCATATTTCATCTTTTCCCTCCTACTGAATCTTCTGTCTTGCCCCTAATTTTTGCTTTGTTGTATGCCCTCTCTTTTGCTTTTACTTTAGCTTTGACTTCCTTTGTCAGCCACGGTTGAACTATTTTGCCATTTGAGTATTTCTTCATTCCCTTCTTCTGGTAACTTCAGATCCCTTATCAATATTGTATAGGTTCAATAGCAGTATATTCTACTGAGAAATTCATGTTCTAATAATATTTTCAGAAAAATATTTCTTCCAACTTCTTCATTAGTACAGTGCTTTTTCCCCAATTAATACAAATAACCTTTCCATTTACTTTAACATAACTTTAGTTAATAATTTTGAAACACAGTTAAAAGTATTCCCTAGCCTTACCATTGCAATAGAAAATCCCATGTTTTTCAAGTTTTGCTTCATAAATATGAGTTGTCATGCCTGGTATTATTCAGTGAAACTTGGTTTTATCTGAGCACAACTCTAATATCCATTCTCTAAAATAATTGAGTGCCTAAAACTACATTTAAAACTGTCAGATCTTAGAATAGAGTCATAGGAAAGTACAGTACAGACACGGGCACTTCAGCCCATCTAGCACATGCTGGACCATTTAAACTGCTACTCCCATTGACCTTTACTGGGACTAGACCCCTCTATACTCCGACCATCTGTGTACCTATCCAAATTTCTCTTATATTTTGAAGTTGAGCTTGCATACAGCATTGATGCTGGCAGCTCATTCCACACTCATGAGACCCTCTGAGTGAAGAAGTCTCCTCCGATGTTCCACATAAACATTTCATCCGTAACCCATGACCTCTGGTTGTGTTCTTGTCCAACATCAGTGGAAAAAGCTTGCTTGAATTTAACCTATATATGCCCCTCATAATTTTGTATACTGTACCTGTATCAAAAATCCTATCAATTTCCTAAGTTTCAAGGAAAAAAGTCCTGACCTAATAAATCTTTTCTTATAACCCAGGTTCTCCAAACACGGCAAAATCCTTATAAATTTATTCTGTTCTCTTTCAACCTTGTTTACATCTTTCCTGTAGGCAGGTGAACAAACTGCACACAATACTCCTAATTAGGCTTCAATAAATGTCTTGTACAACTTCAACATAACAGCCTATCTCCTCTGCTCAGTACTTTGATTTATGAAGGCCAATGTGCCAAAAGCTTTCTTTAAAACCCTTTCTACCTGTGCCACCACTTTCAGTGAATTATGGACCTGTTTACGCAGAGCCCTTTGCTCCATCGCACTCCTCAGTGCCTTACCATTCACTGTGTAACACCTACACTGGTTGGCCCTACTGAAGTGCAAATCCTTGCACTTAAATTCAATTTGCCATTTTTTAGCCCATTTTTCCAGCTGGTCTAGATCCTGCTGCAAGTCATGATAGCCTTTGTTGCTGTCCAGTACACCCCCAATATTGGTGTCATTCGCAAACTTGCTGATCTAGTTATCCACCTTATCATCCAAATCGTTGATATAGGTGACAAACGGCAATGGACCCAGTGCCATTCCCTGAGGCACTCCACAAGTCACATGCCTCCAGGCAGAGAGGCAACCATCTACTACCACTCTCTAGCATCTCCCACAAAGCCAAAATCTAATCCAATGTTCTACCTCATCTTGAATCCCAAGTGACTGAATCTTCTTGACCAACCTCTCGTCTTTCTAAAATATTGTAAATGATTGGATTAGAAAAATAGTACTATCTGCATTAAAAAGTTGGAATCTCGTCTTCCTTTTATTGATTCATTTATCAGAATTTGCATCTTTGAAGTCTCTATGTTGATGTTCTTCTGAATCTCACCAAAGCATCATTTGAAACATTTCAACTGTGTAGCTAGGAATAGCCTGTGACTGCTCTTAATACTTGTTAACAGTCTAAAATTCCTGTATTTTCCTAACCACCTGGAATCCTTGCACCAGAATCCCAGAATTAGCTCCAGACTGCAACTTGAAAGCAAGGTCAACAGCTCATCTACAAGGATTGGGCAGATGCAGGTGTCTTGCTGGATATATCACCGCATCCTACCTGCCCACGGTTAGGTGGGATGGGTAGAGAAGAGTTTTATTTACCCAGAGTTATACCTGAAACGATTTCAGGTGAAGTTGTGGTTTAAATCTATTAAACAAAGTGATGAATTATTAATATAGAAACCTGACTCGCTTCAGCCAGAAGTCAAGCTAGGTGGAATGAGTTCTGAATTTGGTATGTGGGTGGGAGTATGGAGGGCTGTGGTCCAGGTTAATGGGACTATCAAAATAATAGTTTTGCATGGACTAAAAGGACCAAATAGCTTGTTTCTGTGCTGTAGTTTTCTTTTACTCTCCTTGATTCTTGTTTAAGGTTTCCTACCCAATATCTAATGTGAAACAACCATGGCTGCAGGAGTCCAGCATGTGAAGGTTCCTTCACCATTCAGTGACTGACAAGAGAACTCAAAGCCAACATAAAAACCAAAGGGAGGGCATATAACAAGGCAAAAATTAGTGGGAAGTTGGATGATTGGCAAGCTTTTAAAAACCAACCAAAGGCAACTAAAAAAGTCATAAAGAAGGAAAAGATGGAAAATGAAGGTAAGCTTGCCAATGATATTAAGGAGGATACTGAAAGTTTCTTTGGATATTTAAAGTGTAAAAGAGAGGCAAGAGTAGATATGATGCTGGAGTGAAAGTAATGGGGGACAAGGAAATGGCAGACAAACTGAATAATTATTTTGCATCAGTCTTTACTATGAAAGATAATAACAGTATGGTGAAAGTTCCAGGTATCAGAGGGCAAAAGTGAGTGAAGTTGCTATTACCAAGGAGAAGGTGCTTGGGAAAATGAAAAGTTTGAAGGTAGGTAAATCACCTGAACCAGATGGTCTACACCTCAAGGTTCTGAAAGAGGTGGCTGAAGAGACTGTGGAGGCATTGGTAATGATCTTTCAAGAATCAGCAGATTCTGGCATGGTTCTGGAGAACTAGAAAATTACAAATGTTACTCCACACTTCAAGAAGGGAGAGAAGCAGAGAAAGGAAATTATAGATTAGTTAGTCTGGCCTCAGATGCTGGGAAGATGTTCAAAGATTCAAAGTCTTCTGTTCAGTCATTCCATCTAGCTTGACTTTGTTGAAGTCAGTTGTTAAGGATGTGGTTTCAGCGTAGTTGGAGGCACATGATAAAATAGGCTGAAGTCTGCATGGTTTCATTAAGGGAATTATTTGTAGAAATAACAAGCAGGGTAGACAAAGGAGATGTTGTGAACTTGGATTTTCAGAAAGCTTTTGACAAGGGGTCATGCATGAGGTTGCTTAACAAGTTAAGAGCCCCTGGTATTACAGGAAAGATACTAACATGGATAGAATGTTGGCTGACTGACAGGAGGCAAAGAGTGGGAAGAAAGGAAGCCTTTTCCAGTTGGCTGTCGGTGTCTAGTGGTATTCCACAGGGGACTGTGTTGCTACCGTTTCTTTTTATGTTATTTGATAATGATTTGGATGACACAATTGATGGTTTTGTGGCCAAGTTTGCGAACGGTACGAAAACAGGTGGAGGAGTAGGTAGTGTTGAGGAAGCAGGAGGACTTACACAGATTAGAAGAATAGACAAAGAAGTGGTAGATGGAATACTGTGATGGGGAATGTATACTCATGCACTTTGATAGAAGAATTAAAGAAGACTATTTTCTAAATGGAGAGACAAATCGAAAATCTGACATGGGAATCCTCATGCAGGATTCTAGAAAGGTTAATTTGCAGGTTGAGTCGGTGGTGTAGAAGACAAATGCAATGTTAGCATTTATTTCAAAAAGACTAGAATATAAAAGGAAGGACATCCTGTTGATATCATAAGGCACTGGTGAGGCCTCACTTGAAGTATTGTGAACCATTTTGGGCCCCTTACCTAAGAAAGGATGTGCTGACAGTGGAGAGGGTTCAAAGGAGGTTCACAAAAATGGATTGAAAGGCTTATTATATGAATAGCGTTTGATGGCTCTGGGCCTGTACTCACCGGAATTCAGAAGAATAAAGGGGATCTAACTGGAAGTTATCAAATGTTGAAAGGCCTCAGTAGGGTGGATGTGGAGAGGATGTTTCCTATGGTGGGGGAGTCTTAGACCAAACAAAGGCCATGAGGATACAACAATGTTATAGAGGGATGTCAATTTAGAATGGAGATGAGGAGGAATTTCTTTAGCCAGAGAGTAGTGAATCTGTGGAATTCATTGCCACAATGGCTGTGAAGGCCAAGTCATTTGGTGTATTTAAGCCAGAGGTTGATATTATTGTGTATTTAAATTTCAATTATATTTGAATAATCTTGTATATATACACTGTTTGATTAAGCATAAATAATTCATTATAAATTTTTATATATAAATAAATATATTGATTGCAACAGATTTGAGATGGCTCCTGACCTGTTGCTGAAGTGCAGTGAGAGGTTCAAATTTAAAAAAAACACAGTGAGAGCAATGGCGAGTAAACAGCCAGCATCTGCACGGTCAAGTCGAGATTTTTTTTTTAAAGCAGTGTTCTTCAGAAGGGAAGACACAATCAAATTTTTTTAAAGTAAACGCAGAAAACTGAAAAATTCAGGGTTCATAAAGGGTGAGAACTGAGTGAAGATAATAATTTTTTTAAATGGCTCACTACATTAGAAACATTGACAAGTTTGATTACGAACAGGTAATTGTCTCATGTATACGGAACTATCTGAACAGTATTTTGAAGCAAATGAAATAGCCAATGAGAAAGGAGTGCCAATTTTGCAGAGTGCCTTGGGTTTAAAACCTTACAGTTTGCATAGAAGTTTGACTACTCCAACCAAATCATCAGAAATAAGCTTTCCTAATGTTGTCAAAGTGATGCAGGTATACGTAGAACCAACACCATTGTTAATTACAGAATGCTTTGAGTTTGATAAGTGGAATCAAAAGGAAGTGGAGTGCATTTCAGTATATATGGCTGAATTGAAGTGGTAAGTGAGAATATTGTGAGTTCGGTAATGGGCTTAATGATGCACTAAGAAGTTGTTTAGTGGACTCTTACAAAAAGCTCTCAAAAGCAGCTCCTAACTGAAGCACAACTTACATTCAAAAGAGCAATTGAAATCACTGTTTCAGGTGAAGATGAAATTGATTTGCAGGCAGGTATGAAAGTGAGTGTGAGCAAAATTGGATTGTCTAAACAGAAACCAGCCTGGCCAAGAAAATTGTGTTACTGTTGTGGCAGGGCCTCACATACATCAGATACATGCAGATTTAAAGGCAAAACTTGCAGAAAATAAAACAAAGCAGGACACGTACAAAGAGCAAGCTGGGCAAACAGAAATAAATGAACAGCGCAGAGAAGAGAAAAAGAAATTTCAAGCCGCAGTTTAAAAAAGAAAATTAATATGAATGTTGTTCATTAAATACCTGATGATGAGAGTGACAAAGGACTGGCTAGTCTTGAGATTCACAGTGTGAAAATTCACAATATACAAGCAAAATGGCTTACAACAGAAGTTAATGGCAAATTAATCAAAATGAAATTGGTCACTGGTTCATCTGTTTCAGTCAGTCCACAAAATAAGTTTGAACAACATTTCAAAGATAACAAACTGAAGTCTGCAGAGATCCAAACAAGAACATATAATGGAGAAAAGGTAACTCCTTTGGCAATGATGTTTATAACAGTGAAATACAGCCACTGGAAAGCCACAATGAGCTTGTATGTGGTAAAAACTGAAGGACCAGCACTGTGAGGGCGTAATTGGCTGAGAAAACTACAGCTATATTGGAGAACCATCAACTATTCATATGCCAGCAATGACGTGAACTGAACACAGATAAGAAAGGTACTCGATGATCCCACAAGTGTCTCCATGCTGAAGCCATGGAATTTCGCCGAACTGATGATGAACTGGTTTTGGTGCCAACCCCTGTGCCTCTGGCTGGAAAGCATATTGGACCAAAGAAGGACCACGCTGCTCAGCAGAAGTGTGGAAGTGGTGAAAGCAGTGGTCGGATCTCAATAGTTTTCATAGGCAATGTACCTGAGAAAGCTTCTGATTTGTTAACCAGGCAGTTAATTGTGAAATGTGGCTCGCGAGCCTCAGGAAAGTTGCAAGCGTTTGGCTTCTCTGAGTCGAAAGAACCAGATTCTACTGTCTGTGCATTAAGGTCATTGGATGAACTTCAAGTGGGAGGCAAAAAGCTGCTTGTAAATAGATGCAAAAACCAAAGCCCAGCTGGATGAATGGAAGGCCCAAAAGAAAAGAGTCCATGGAGGTAGGAAAGCAGACGATTCATCAGATGATGTCTTGGATGAGGACCCCACCAAGAGAGATTAGGTCATAAAGGGAGCGTGTAGATTGGGAGACCGCTTTGCTGAGAACCTATGCTCTGTCCTCCAGAAAAAGCAGGATCTCCCAGTGGCCACCCATTTTAATTCTTATTCCAACAAGCCAATCCATGGCCTCCTCTACTGTACCAATGAGGCCATGCTCAGGTTTGAGGAACAGCACCTTATATTCCAGCTGGGTAGCCTGCAACCTGATTTATACCAACCTAAATTGGTATAATTGGTATATTTTCATTTATATTTATCATTATTATTGTTATGAGCAGAGAGACAACATCTGCCAGAAGTAAATTCCTTGCATGTGCACAGGTACTTGGCGATTAAAGTCTGATTCTGATTCTGATAATACAATTGTATTATATATTGTGTATATAGTTGAGATGCATTCTCTATTGTGTTGGAGTTTGTTTATATATGGTTTGCTAAGCATTCTTGTTCATTTAAATAATTCATTATGGGTTACATGGATAAGTGTGTTAATCACATACATTGTCAGCCATGAGGAAATGACGGAGCAGACTCAATGGGCCAAATGGCCTATTTCTGCTCCTGTGTCAGTGAATCTAACTCAGTCTGCATTCCATCATTATGACTTCTTCCTCCCAGTTTGAAAATGTTTCCTTGGGCCTTCCACATGGAGGACAGGTGAGCTCTTTAGTGATTTATGAGCCGAAAGGTCCTGGAGAAAAGGCTTCCTGAGCTTCACGGTGGTTTTTCAGGTTGGCAGATAAGCGACTGTATTTGCTTCCTCACTTCCAGCTGTGAGTTGCTCACAGGGCTACTGATCAGGCATTAGATTGTGGTATTGAGAATATGGCTCTGGAGGATTCGGAGAGCAGAAGCCAGCTAGTGGAGTGGGTGACAGCTGAAGAGATGCTGCTTGCCCAGCAGAGGCTGAGGAATGCCATGCCTTAACTTGGAGCTTTGGGAGCCAGATCTCATGGGCACTACGATGCTCAGAACAACATGCCTGTGTGCAGGCTTGGAGCTTTAGTTTTCTTCACAAACCAATTCAGCAGCTTTAGCTGGACCTGCCATGTATCCCCAGTGGGGCTGCACCCAGGAACCAGCCTTTGTTCCACTTCCTCTAGCCCTAGTTGATAGTAAGGGACTGGTATTACAGAGGGAAGCAACTTGCTGGCTGGTGACCATTGTCTCAAGCATGTCAACTGACTACTGCCACATTTCTCAGGAGAGGGCCACCAAGCCTTTGGCCTTCTCTCAAGAACATGGGAGGAAAGATCTAGACTATCCTCCAGAGCTACAAGCAGCAGTATCTCCAGGACCTCCTACAGGATATGAAGCACCATCCAGCAGGTTGCCAGATAGTAAATTGTCAGAAATCATTTGCAGGTACAGTGTTGGGAAAGAGCAAGATCATTGCTTGTAAAATTTGCATCTGAGAAAGCAGCCTACTGGTATGGTTATTTTTGGGATTAGAATAAGAACAGACTTACTTAATGCTGATTTTTGTCAGGTACTTTTTGATGAAAAGTGGGGTGGGCTGGTGTAGACCTGAGCAGGGTCGCAGGCAAGTTGACATTATTTATTTATAGATAGAGTGCGAAACAGGACTTACTGGCCCAATGAGCTGCACTGCCCAGCAACCCACCTATTTTTAACTCTAGCTTAATCACAGGACAACTGATCAATTAACCTACAAATTGTTTGTCTTCGGGCTGTGGCAGAAAACCAGAGCACCCAGAGGAAACGTACACATTTAAGGGAAGAATGTACAGATTTTAATAGAGGACACCAGAATTGAATTCTGAACTACCACAATCCGAGCTGTAATAATGTCACACTAACTGCTGTGCTACCATGCTACCCGTTTAGGGATAGTAGATTTATAGGGACTTCAGCAGAGCTGCATGTGAATATCAAATTCCCTTGAGGAAGGAGCAGAGTGGGCGAGGGATCAAAGTATTACGTGAAAGCACCATGAAAGAACTGGAGCAGTGAACTGTGTGGACCCGAAACCTACGGACAAGTTGTACATCTTTGCCTATTCTGTGCCAAGCCAGCATGAACGAAGCAGGATGATGAAAGCACGGAAATTGTACCAAACATGCTTTGCTGCTTCTTATCGACTTGCTGGCCCTGCCTCACAAGAAGATGCTCTGTTGCCCAGGGATGCTTCTCTATAAAATATTAATTTATTGATTCCAGCTGCTATGTAAAACTGGTTGACAGACCTAAACCTCTATCAGTTTGTTAATTTAATTAAGTCTTCTCTACTGCATTAGTTTATTAATTTGAAGCTCCATGATGACTTACTCATTTATTAATTCACCTGTGATTACTTCTTCATTAATTTATTAATTCATTGAAGCCACTTGTCCTTTGAATTTATTCATTCAATGGTGATAAGTGCCTTATCACAGACTTTGCTCTGGAAAGCATCCGTCTGCAGGGAATTTAAGGGCTTCCCTTATTCTAAATTTAATCTGTGACTATTTGATCACTGCAGCTGGACTACCTGTGCCTTTCCATTCATCAGTAACTTTTCATTGTTGTCAGTGAGTGATTTCTTCTGCGTTCTTGAACATATGAACTTCAGACTTGTTAAATCTAAAAAGTACAAGGACCTTGGCATTCTCCTCAACAGGAAAAGATGTGTTAAACATTGTGAAGAAGAGCAACAAGTATCTTCTATTAGAGACCACTGCTACAAAATCTTACAGCTTTCAAAACCCAGGTATTGTTGCCAACAGAGCAAGGCCTGCAATCATAAAGTAACACAGCACAGATACAGACCTTTCAGTCACATGAATGCAAGGCCACTGTGGTACTCTCTGAGCTAGTTCATTCCCTGCATTCTTCCAAACCTGCCCCTCCTTGTACCTGCCCAAATGCTTCTTCATTTATCCGCTCCAGAGATATTCTCCACACTCTGCATGGAAAAAGCTGCCCTTCGGGTCTCCTTTAAATCTTTTCCTTCTCATGCTAAACCCATGCAAATACTTCTGAACATCAAAGATGAATGAATGAACAATGAAGTAAATAATAAAAGGAAACGCTTGTATTAGGTTGTAGTAAACTAAACAAGATTGTATTAATCAGTTACAGAAAAATAACAAAAATCTACGTACCATCTCTCATTCTGGCAGAGAAAGCTAAGGGACCAGGTTTGAAATGGAGCTATCTCCTCAGCTCGGGTCTTTACAGAAGCCCTAGGACCCAACGATGGGACCTGGGGTGGAGGAAGCAGCCATCTGGGTCTGTGGCTGGCTTCCAGTAAGTTTGCCTCTTTTATGCCGCAGTGCTCATCCGGAATGGAACGTTGCTGCTCAATACAGGCTGTCCGGCCCACGATGTTGTGCCACCCTCTTAACCTGCCCTAAGATTAATCTAAACCTTCCCTTCTACGTAGCCTTCCAGTTTCTATCGTAGGTGTGCCCATCGAAACCCACCTATTAAATGCTCCTAATGTATCTGCCTCCACCACCACCCTTGGCAAGTCGTTCCATACACCCTGACACATTAACTGACATATTTACTGCAGCTAACTAGCAGCTCTCTAGCGAATCATTACTTTGTCATCCATGCAATCTGGCCCAATGCTTAGTTGCATTATAATTTAAAGACAGACAGACAGACATACTTTATTGATCCTGAGAGAAATTGGGTTTCATTACAGCCGTGCCAACCAAGAATAGTATAGAAATATAACAATATAAAACCATAAATAATTAAATAATAATAGGTTAATCATGCCAAGTGGAAATAAGTCCAGGACCAGGCTCAGGGTGTCTGACACGCTGAGGGAGGAGTTGTAAAGTTTGATGGCCACAGGCAGGAATGACTTCCTATGACGCGCAGTGTTACATCTCGGTGGAATGAGTCTCTGGTTGAATGTACTCCTATGCCTAACCAGTACATTATGGAGTGAATAGGAGTCATTAACAGTTTATTAATTGTATTTTTGGTGTTTGTGTGACTCTAAAGGCACCCTTTTATTATCCCACACATTTACCCCCTTCCCCTTCAATTCCCTACTCTGCCACCCCCTCCCTTTACCTCTCCTCTTCTGCTCACCTGTATATTACATCCCACTGGTGCCCCGATCCTTCTCTGTCTCCCATTGTCTACTCTTCTCTTCCCATCAGATTTCTTCTTCTCCTGCCCTTTACGTTTTCCACCTGTCACCTTCCAGCATCTTACATCGTCCCCCCCACTCACCTGAATTCGGCTATCACCTTCTAGCTTGTGCTGTTTGTCCCCCTCCCACCTTCTTATTCCAGCTCCTTCCCCCTTCCTTTCCAGTCCTGTTGAAGGGTTTCTGCCTGAAACAACAACTGTTATTCACTTCCATAGATGCTGCCCGCCCTGCTGAGTTCCTCCAGCATTTTCTCTATGTCGCTTTGGATTTCCAACATCTGTAGAAGCTCTTGTGTTAATATTATCACACTTGTTATGACATCCCTTCATTCAACACAACCTGACACAACATCTACAAGAGTCATGATTTTTGATCATCTTCACAATTTCTATTTACAAGCAACAAACCTCCTTCCCCCAAGGCCACCAACTGGTCCTAATCTGCTCCCAATTTTGTAATCCTATTTCACCCTGATATAACTTCCAACCTTATCTCTTCTCGGTCACTATGACAACTTATTTCCAACTTAGTAGCATTGCCTGCCATTTCTTATGTTTCAGCTCAGTTGCCGCTAAAATTCTTGTCCATTTCTTTGTCCCCTGTGCAACCATTGTTTTTTTTACCACTAGGCTTGAACCTATCATGGGATTACTTATAACTGCTGATCAAGTGATGTGATGATCCAATGTGCGGCCATTGATGGTGAATTCTCAGAGAACTCTGCCTCGAGCATCCTAACACTGAGGCATCACACCTATCCTCTTTGGCCTACATTGGATACACACACAAAATTTTGGAGGAACTCAGCAGTTCAGGCAGCATCTATGGAGGCAAATAAATTATTTCCTTCCTGCCTGACTTGCTGAGTTCCTCCAGCATTTTGTGTGTGTTTTTCAAGATTTCCAGTACCTGCAGTATCTCTTGTGTCAATAATAGATATACTTAATTTTTCTCATCTTTATATTCATGCACATTTTATCTTTTTCCTGTAGCATCCTCCAGCTAAAAACTCTAAGATCACTACTGTTTTCCGAAGCAGCAACTTACTTGTCTTGTCCATTCATTTCATTGACAGCTATGTTTTCAGCTACCAGAGCCCCAGGCTCTGGGGTTCTATCCAAGAACTTTAGTAAGTGCAAGCAGGCTTTTTTCCCTACAGTTAGAGGTCACTGATTAAGGGGAACATGAGGGGAAACTTCTTTGCTTAGAGGGTTGTCAGAGTGTGGAACAAACTGCCGGTACAAGTGGTGCATGTGAGCTCAATTTTCAATGTTTATGAGAAGTTTGGATAAGTACATGGATGGTAGGTCTATGAAGGACTGAGGTCCAGGAGCAGGTCAATGGGAGCAGGCATGTTTAAATGGTTCGGCACAAACTAGATGGGCTGTACTCTTCCAGTACTATGACTCTAAGAATCTGGTCTTCTGGTCTCTAACTCCTCTTCTGTCCTCTCTCTGTCCACCACCTCCCGCTCCCCCACCATAATATTTTAAGACAAGACCTTTCGTCAAACTCTTAGTCAACCTGTCCTAGGTATAGATTATATCAACCAATCCTTCTTTTATGACACTATTAATGTTGCCTTAATGGGAATAGAGGAGTAATGTTTTGTTATTTTTAGTGAAATTCTGAACTTGTTCTTTGTACTTCGAATTTTCAACTGAATGATATATTCAGCTTTGTTGACAGTTGATCTTTTCACTGTGACAGCTCATTCAGCCAAATTCAGCACAGCATGTTCATAAAAATAATAACCTGCTTAATGAATCCCACCATTGTGATATTAGATCCAGGAACACAAATAGTTTCTGTATCCAGTTTTACTGTTCAACAGTCCTAGTGCAATACTGAAACAGGAATGGAAGCTTGGGACATTTTTCCATGGAGTCTGCTATCGGGTAATGCTCTTAAATAACCATATTCCATCCCATTCCCCATAATAAATCTCCCTTCCTTGTAGGAGGGAAGAGTTTAATTGATCTTAGGGAAGGTTAAAAGGACAGCACAGCATCATGCTGTAATTTTCTATGTTTTATAATAATGAGACACTATCTGAAAACTTTGGCAGTCAGGCTGAAATAAATGAGTTCAATGTTCTTCACTCCAGGTTCATTCATTTTCCAGCAGGAGGCCTGAAATTGTCACTGTCTTTTGAAATTACTTATGTATTAACTTTGGGTCTGTTGGAAAGAATGCAATATCATAAATAGAACATTTTCCCCACTCTTTGAAGTTGTGTCACTTAATGAGGAAAAGATTATCTTTCTTCAAAATCAAGTTTTCTCTACCTAACATCAGCATCAGCTTTTCTGTACAAAAAAAATTACTGCAGCAAACTCATTTCAGCTATTCTTGTGGGTGGATTTTAAAGACTAAATGCAAGTGGAACATTGTCTGTGGGTGAATGAGGGGTGTTGGTTTCAGAGCGTAGGGCAAGTCATCTGAAGCCACAGTCACCAACTGCACAGTAATACAATTCTGAGAAGCAAAAAGGCTAGAATTGGAGAAGCACAGAGATCTCACAGCTAAACTCTCAATAGTAGCAATGTTATCATAAGAGATCTTGGAGAATTGGTTCCTTAAGGTTGTCACAGCTGGGGGAGATAGTGGGCTAAGTTCCCACTAGCTATCAAATACTCCTAATGGTGTGTATCTCAAATTGTCTCTGATTACCTTGTCCATTTCCTAGCCTTCACATGTGGCTTATCCACTAAACCTATCAGAACCATTTCTATTCTCAGGAGGAGGGGCAAAGGCAGGTTTATGGTGCCTTAAAACCAGTTGCTTTAGGCAGATGGAGCTTGTCAGCCGTGGAGAAGGTAAACTCTGATCTCACATCTCCAATGCCTTGTGGCTATACCCACTCAAGGGGAAGCCTTCAGGAGTAAACCCCAAGGGAAAATTCTGGAGCTGAAGTCCTATGTTGAGTTCAATGCTGACTGGCAACTGCTGTGATGCTGTTGGTGCCAAACTGTATCGGCCTCTGCCGTTCCTTTGGATTCATCAGCCGCACAGAGAGGGCGAGCCTGCTACATGGGCAACAGCTCGCTCTCCATATTGTGCTGCCCTGGCTTGCGTATCACGTAGACAGCTGGGATGCAAAATCCATGGTCAACCCTCACAGGTGGAGAATTACACTGCTTTTCACTTTTCAAAGCAACTAAGATGGGCGATTAATGCAGCCTTGCCAATATTGTTTAGATTTTTATAAGTCATTCTACCTCTAATCATTGGTAAGGTGGTGATGCACTTGGATGTAGTGACCACTTTATGTCCAACCAAAGATGTACATCTCTTATAATCTCAAGTCACTGCTGGATTCTAAGGACATTAACTACTGCAGGACTGCACCATCACTGAGTTGTTTTATAGCAATGGAGCTGGACTTTTTGTGTACTTTGGTGTGTTATCATCTGGAGTTGTTGTGTACCATTGTGCTGAGACAGAGCACATTCCACAGAAAGGCCTGAGTGGTTGTCTCGGACATTTTTATTGTGATTGCAAAACCCTGTCATGCATTGGTAATGTAGAACACTGCAAGCCTGGTTCACTGGTTCATTGGTAGGACCTGTGGCAGGGGAGCTGCACTGCCTCAGTTGTTGTGTAGACAAGGCCCACATACCTCAGACTCGCCTGATTTGGTCACGGGCAAATAAGACGGCAGAGGTGGTTGTGTGGCGATAGGTTTCATATTGGGTTGGGGGGCTGACCTTTCCCATTGGTGCTGCTCTCCAGTGTTCACTCATGGAAAACAAACTGGACCAGGAAAGCTCAGGTATTTGGGCTCTGTTTTTTCCTTTAAGACTGTATCTTTTCCTGAAATTGTAATATGTGCTATTTGTGCTATGTGCTATACGCGGTTGGCAATATGTTTTGCATCTTGGCCCCAGAGGAACCCTGTTTCATTTGGCTCTATTCATGAATAATAATTTGAAACTTGAATTTGAACTTGGTTCACCTAGCCTTGCTTTGCTACCATGACCCACTGAGGACTTATGAAAAACTCTGGAAAACTTTTCTTCATTGACTTGGCTTCCTGTTTTGTTATTTGTATGCATGAGATAATGAGCCTTCACATTCCCTTTCTTAGTTCCATGGCAATCTTAGTGTGTTCAGATGGCATCAAATTAAATGCAAGTTAAAATTTCCACATTGGAAAATATTCATAATGTTTTGATCTTCCTAGAATCTCTTGTTACTGAACCAGTCCTCCATTTTAGCATTTGCTTACCTGACTTGGCTCCGCATAATTTTATTTCAAACCTTAATTCTGTGACCAAGTCACATAAATTTATTTTCATAACATTGACTGGCTGTACAATCAAAATAATTCAGGAAACAAAAGAAACTGCAGATGTTGTAAATCTGAAATAAAAGCAGAAAATGTGGGAACAATTCAGATTAGGCAGTTCACTGCCCCCTTACCAATTTGCATAGCTTTATTAAAATACTTAACTGAGTCCCTTAAGAATCAGTGAATATGCCAGTAGACACAGGCTCCACATATTCATCATTTAATTCTAATCTCTATTTGTCCATGATCAAGCAAGTTTATTTTCATGTCCAAAAGTACAGTAAGGTGGAGGTTCTGTACTATAAAAATGTTTGCTTGACACAACGTAACAGCCCCATAGATCCAACCAGCAGCCTATTTTACAGTAAAATACATATAATTTATGCATAAATTATACAAGACTGTGAAGATAAAAAAGACTGTAAAACAAGATATTAGGGTAAAAAAAAGAAGCAATCAGAGACAAGACCATAAAACTGCAAGAGATGGTCTGTAGTGCTGTTTTGCTGAGGTAGGTTTAGGGTTGTACAGGTCAGTTCTAGGATTTGTAGGCAGCTATTACAAGTATTTGTGGGATTAAGGAGAGCATTGAAAAGGTCCACAGAAAATCTCTGGCCCACTGGCAGTTCTGAAATACATTCCCTACGAATAGGTTTGCCTTGCAGCTTTATAAAACTCTGGTTAGGCCACACTTGGAGTACTGTGTCCAGTTCTGATCGCCTCACTATAGGAAGGATGTGGAAGCATCAGAAAGGGTACAGAGGAGATTTACCAGGATGCTGCCTGGTTTAGAGAGTATAAGGGAGTTAGGGCTTTACTCTTTAGAGAGAAGGAGGATGAGAGGAGACATGATAGAGGTGTACAAGATATTAAGAGGAATAGACAGAGTGAATAGAATAGCCAGCGCCTCTTCCCCAGGGCACCACTGCTCAGTACTAGAGGACATGGCTTTAAGGTAAGTGGAGGGAAGCAAGGGGGATATTAGAGGAAGGTTTTTCACTCAGAGAGTGGTTGGTGCGTGGAATGCACTGCCTGAGTCAGTGGTGGAGGCAGATACACTAGTGAAGTTTAAGAGTACTAGACAGGTATATGGAGGAATTTAAGGTGGGGGTAATATGGGAGGCAGAGTTTGAGGGTTGACACAACATTGTGGGGCGAAGGGCCTGTAAAGTGCTGTACGATTCTATGTTCAATGTTCTATGTTCAATTTTAGTGGATATCATTGACTTGGCCCTGGTGAGGAGCCAAGCTCCCTCCTCCAATTATTGAATTATTAACACTCTCTGGTCACCTTTGGGCTGCCAATCTAATTCAAATGGCACCCCACAGCGGGAGAACATCTTTGTAGTAGCAACTATATTCAGTTATGTTTAGCATGGTTATAAAAAACAAACTTCACAATAGAATAAGTTGAGAGAGGATCAGTTTTACCATATTGAGAAGTGGTATTGCAAAAGTGGACTGGAAATAGGTTCTAGAAAGCGAATCAGTCTCAAGGCATGTGAAACGTTTAAGGTTCAGGTATACACATTACCGCAGAGAGATAAAGTGAAATAGTCAAACCTGGAGCTGTTGACGGCATGGTAAAGAGGAGTAAGATGAGGTTAAAAAAAAAATGGAAGCTCATGCTTAACACCAAATGCAGAGTGTGAAAATTGCAGAGGTGAAGATAAATGGGAAATTAAGAAAACAAGGAGAAGGCATGAAAAATGGAAGCAAGTGAAATCTAAGAAAATCGAAAGAAGTTTTATAAATACATAGAGAGCAAAAAGATAACAACAAGTAGAACATTCTACAGCCCTTAAGGGCAATGTGTGTGAAGAGAAAGGGTATGAGTAAGGTTCTTAGTGAATACTTTGCGACTGTTGTCAGAAAACGGTTTGAAAGTCAAAATTGTAATTAAAATTGAGAAGTGTGAAATGTTGAAATGTAGAGTGAAAGAGGAGATACTGAGGGGATACATCACGGGGCTTAGGTGAAATACGCATCCCAGGTTGCTCGGGAAAGCTGGGGAGGAAATTACAGAAGCTCTGAACATTATTTTCTTTTCTCCCTGGTTGCACAAATGGCACCCGAGAATTGGAGCACTATTAATGTTTACTGCTGTTTAAAAAGGGAGAAAAAGTATTACTTCTGTCAGTTTAACTTCAGTGATGGGAAACTATTGGAAACAATTCTGAGGGGTGGTATAAACCAGCATTTAAGGAGGAACAGATTGATCGGGGCAGTCATCTTGGAATTGTTACAGGAAGATCGAGATGGACTAACAATATAAAACGTTCTGTGGCAGCATCAAGGGTCAGTGCATTTGAGTTGCCTCACCCCCCGGATCGCATACGGCCCAAGTGCGGAATGAGAGACGCTGAAGCAGGTCGATAGTTCACAGACTTTAATGCCAGCAATGTTAAAGGGGAAAAGAAAACAGTAAACGCTAGGCCAAACCAGGCTGTTAACTAGAACTCTCAAATGGAAAATGAAGCTGACACTGCAGCTGAAAAGGTAAACTAAGAATAAAACGAATATCGCTAGAATTCAGAGTCAGTTGACTCGACAGTCCAATTTCTCAGGGAAGGCGAAATGCAAAACAGCAGCAAAGCATAGCTATGTCCTGGGTTCAAGTCTCAACAACCACTATGACGGAATGGAGTTAAATACTATCACAATGAAATAATAATTAGCTGACATGTGCATATTCACAAGGACAGTTGCCGGATCCGTGGTTGTGACAAGTTGGCCAAATACGTTTTGGCAAGGCTTATCTTGAGGTCCCACATGACAATATCATACTCTCCTCCATCTGATTGCTGGAAAGTTCCCAATCAGATCCAAAATTAGCTCAGCAGCATGAAGCAAAAAGAAATGGTTGACAAGACGCTTTTGTGACTGAAAGGCTGTCCTATACTAAATTCCAGTCTCATTTCCCTCAACACCCCCAGATTTTACCACTCACCAAATCTCTGGGGGTAACTGATTAACCTGGGTGTGGGGGCTTCTGGTGGAATCCCGCATGTTCCACACTGACTAAAAAGGTTTTAAACATTGGTCACTGCACACAGGTGTATAGGCCATGCAATAATGTTGCTGATAAAAGGCACGTGCATAGACCGCCAAGGCAACTTGACACTAGAGAAATAACTTGGAGGAAGTTGTAATAGTGAATCAAATACTTATCATCATAACTCTTAAAATAGAATTTAGCAAACTGCAGAATTTGTTAATTCCACAAATTGTGCCATAATTTTCTGGATCCAGAAGCATCAGCTCTGCTGACGCTTGAGTCAAAGATGCACATCAGATTATTCAGCTCAACCCTTTGCAACTAAAGCACATTGAAGTGACGCGTACAAAACACTGGAGGAAATCAGCAAGTTAGGCAGCATCAATGGAAGTGAATAGATAGTCGATGTTTTCCCACTATTCAGGACATTTACAGAGACAGGTGTGTAAAAAGGAACCGAAGGATTGTTGGAGACCGAAGTCACCCCCACCACAAACTGTTGCAGCTGCTACCATCCAGGAAATGGTACCACGGCAGAAAAAGCCAGGACCAGCAGGTTCAGGGACAGCTTCTTCCACCAGGCCATCAGACTGCTTAATTCATGTTGACACAACTGTATTTCTATGTTATATTGACTATCCTGTTGTACATGATATTTATTATAAATTACTATAACTGCACTTTGCACATTTGAAAGATGTAAAGATTTTTACTCACATACACGAAGGACGTAAGTAATAAAGTCAATTCAATTCAATTCAATTTTTGGTCTAGACCATTCATTAGGACTGGACAGGAAGAAGGAAGAAGCCAGAACATGAAAGTAAGAGAGGGGAAGGGGTACAAGCTAGAAGGTGATAGGTGAAGCCAGGTTGGTGGGAGAAAGGAGATAAAACAGAAGGCTCGAAGGCAATAGGTAGAAAAGCTAAAAGGCTAGAGAAGAAGGAATCAGATAGGTGATCAGACCATAAGAGAAAAGGTAGGAGGAGAAGCACTGAATGAGTTAATTGGCAAGTGAGGAGAAGAGAAGAGACAAGAAGGGATCCTGAATGGAGGATGGAAGGGGGAGGGAAAATATTTACCACAAGTCCAAGAATGCAGTACTGGATTAACTAGACCACCATGACAGATTTGCAGGTGAAATATTTCCTCTCCTGGAAGGACTGCTTGGGGCCCTGAATGGAGGTGAGGGAGGTTAGTGAGGAGGGATGAATGGTCATGGGAACCATGAGGAGAGCGATCTTTGTGGTAAGTGGAGAGGGGAATGTGTAAAGATGTGTTTGGTGGTCGGATCCCAATGAAGATGGCGGAGGTTGCAGAGAATGATACAGAGCCTATAAAAAGTATTAACCCCCACCCCCCCACCGGAAGTTTCTGAACATTTTATTGTTTTACAACTTTGAATCACAGTGGACTTAATTTGGTTTTCTTGACACTTACAGAAAATGACTCGTGTCAAAGTGAATACATATCTCTACAGAGTGATCTAAATTAATTAAAAATATAAAACATAAAATAATTGATTGTATAAGTATTCAACCCCTTCAAGTCAGTATTTAGTAGATGCACCTTTGGCAGCAAATACAGCCTTGAGCCTGTCTGGATAGGTCTCTATCAGCTTTGCACATCTGGACACTGCAATTTTTCGCCATTTTTTTCAAAACTGCTCAAACTCTGTCACTCTGTCGTGAGTGAGCAGCCCTTTTCAAGTCCAGCTCCAAATTTTCAGTTAGATTGAGGTTTGGACTCTGACTTGGTCACTCCAGGACTTTAATTTTGCTGTTTCTAAACCATTCCTGTGTAGCTTTTGTTTTATGCTTGGGGTCATTGTCTTGCTGGAAATCGATGTTCTCTTGCAGACTGCATTACACTTCTTCCAGGATTTCCCTGTATTTTGCTGCATTAATTTCACCCTCTACCTTCACAAGCCTTCCAGGGCCTGCTGCAGTGAAGCATCCCTACAGCACGATGCAGCCACCACCATGCTTCATGGTAGGGATGATGTGTTTTTGATGACATGCAGTGTTTGTCTTACACCAAACATAGTGTTTAGTCTGATAGCAAAAAAGCTCATTTTTGGGGTCATCAGATCATAGAACCTTCTTCCAGCCGAATTCAGAGTCTCCCAGATGCTTTCTGGCAAACTCTAGCCAAGATTTCATGTGAGTTTTTTTCAACAGTGGCTTTCTCTTTGCCACTCTCCTGTAAAGTTGTGACTGGTGAAGCACCTGGACAACAGGTGTATGTGCATCTCTCCCATCTCAGCCATTGAAGCTAGTAACTCATCCAGAGTTGTCATAGGCCTCCCTCACTCATCCTCTTCTTGCACAGTCACTCAGTTTTTGAAGACGGCCTGCTCTAGGCAGATTTATACCCGTGTCACATTCTTTCCATTTCTTGATGATTGACTTAACTGTTTTCCAAGGGATGTTCAGTGATTTGGAAATTTTCTTGTACGCATCTCCTGAATTGTGCTTTTCAATAACCTTTTCATGGAGTTGCTTGGAATGTTGTTTTGTCTTCATGGTGTAACTTTTGACAGGGTACTGACTCACCAGCAGTTGGATCTTCCAGATACTGGTGTGTTTTTCCTATAATCAACTGAAACTCCTTGACGGCACACAAGTCTCCAAAAACAGATCTCCATTTAACTAATTATGTGACTTCTGAAAGCAATTGGCACACCAGTGATAATTTGGTGAGTCATTTTAAAGTGGGGGGGGAGTGAATACTTATACAGTCAAGTATTTTGTAATTTAAACACAAAATGCTGGCAGAACTCTGCCAGCATTTTGTGTTTTTATTTATTTCCAGCATCTGCAGATTCACTCGTATTGTTATTTTGTAATTTAGTTCACTTTGTAGAGATCTGTTTTCACTTCGATAAGAATCTTTTTCTGTTGATCAGTATCAAAAAAGCCAAGTTAAACCCACTGTGATTCTATGCTGTAAAACAAAAAAACATGAAAACTTCCAAGGGGGTGAATACATTTTATAGTTACTGTAAACTGGATGATGGGCTCATGGGGTAGTTGGTAAGTACGAAAGGAACTCTATCCTGTTAAGGTGGCAGGAAGATGGGATGAAGGCGCATGACTGGGAGGAGATGCGGATGAGAGCAGTACCCATGATGGATGAAGGAAAACCCCATTCTCTGAAGAAGGAGGAGAGAAAGGAAAGTGTCATTCTGGGAACCGATGTGGCAGAGATAAATGAACTGAGAAAGAGGAATGACATTTTTGCAGGAGACAGGGTCCAGAGAAATATAGTCAAGATAGCTGTGGGAATCAGTAGGTTTATGTAAGATGTCAGTAGAGAGTTTGTCCACACAGATGAGACAGAGAGATTGAGAAAGCAGTGAGAGGTGTCAGGAATGGACCAAGTGAATGTAAGGACAGGGTGGAAATTAACAGCTGTGGATGCTTTTAAATACGTGTACCAGAAACTGAGTATGTAGTGCAGATTACAAGCGACTGATAATTACAGATGCAAGCAGTGTCTCCTTTTATTGGTGTCTTCTTGTTGCTGCCATCAAGAAAGAGATACAGGAGCCTTAGGTGTCCCACCACCAGGTTCAGGAACAGTTATCATCCTCCAACCATCAAGCTCCTGAAGCAACATGGATAACTTCACTCACCTCAACGCTGAACTGATTGCACAACTTAAGGCGTTTCAAGGACTCCACAATTCATGTTCTCGATATTATTTGTTATTTATTTATTTATTTTTAAATTATTTGTTTTTATTTGTAGTTGCGCAGTTGTCTTCTCTTGCACTTCAGTTGGTTTTCCATCGTTGTGTTCAGATTTTCTTTGGTGTTATGAACCCGTTTCAATTCCTGGGACGGTATGTGATGTACTGGGAATCTGTGATGTTGTTTCTGTGAGTGTCATGCGAGGATCTACCCTAAGAGTATAAAAGGAGCAGCAAGATTGCTTTAGAGAGACAGACTTTGGGAAAGACACTTTGGTGGAGAGTCGTTGTGTTTGGACAGCAGAGTCATTAGTGAGAGTGAAGAGTGCAAGCTTCAATTGAACCCAAAAGGGAGTGGGTAATCGATAGCGCTGTGCATTTTGGAGGCGACTGACAGTTCATCATCCAAATGTTTTTGTGGGATTTTTGGCACCCACTTTGGTAAACCCCTGCAAAGTCTCGCGTTTGTGGTGACCAGCCCTGGAAAAGGGACATCTCCTGTCAGTTACGTGGTGAAATTCTCACTTTTTGTGGACTCTTCGTAGAGTCTTCGAAACAGACTGCATCATGAACTCTGATTCTGATCAAAATCATTTTTAAAGAAATAAGTTTCATCATGGTAATATGAAGATTTGAATTCAAGTTGTTAAATAAGTTTCTCTTTTGAGACAATGACCCATAAAGAATATAAAGTATTGTGAACCACATTCAATATACAAATTGGAAAAGTTCAAAAACAAGAACTACTAGTACTCCCACAAAATGCTGGTGTAACGCAGCAGGCCAGGCAGCATCTATAGGGAAAAGCGCTGTCAACGTTTCAGGCCGAGACCCTCCCGACAAAATCCAGCATTTTGTGTGTGTTGTTGTTTGAATTTCCAGCATCTGCAGATTTCCTCGTGTTTGCTCTTTAAATTAACTACTAGTACTTACATTTTTATGTCAATTGGTAAAGTTGCTGTATGTCAATTGGTCAATTATGTCAATTTATGTCAATTGGTAAATGGATGCTGAAGGCATCCATAATCTGAAAATGAAAAACATATATACATGGTGTATATGTATTTTATTAAACAATTTTCATTCATTTTTAAAGCACATGACATCCTAAAGTGTTATTGATATTGTAAGTATATAATTAATTGATTACCATAACGTCAATGTGAATGGACATTTTCCTCAGAGACACCTCCATCTCTTTGCCACACTTCTTTGGGTTGTTCCATCAATTAATCTGAGTTTCTGTCTCATCACTCCCGCTGTATACTTTATGCTGGCAACCATCCTCTCCGCTCTCAGTCCTGATGCAGGCTTTCAATTTAAAAGCTTGATAATTCTTTTCTCCTCACTAATGCTGCTTGACCAGCTGAGTTCCTCCAGCCAACTGTTTGTTGCTCCAGATTCTGGCATCTGCATTATCCTGTGTCTCTAGAAGAAAGGTGAAGTTGGTCCAATGGGAAGAACAACTACAGCGAAATGTAACTGGAATAGCAATATCGTAGTAAGGGATTTTAACTTGGGCCTCATTTGTGAAAACCCAAAGGGGCAGAAATTTTAAAGTGCACCTGACACCTTTCCGAGCCTATATATAAATATTTCTTCCAGAGAAGAAGCAGCGCTGGATCTGATCTGAGAGAATGAAGCCTTAACACAAGAAAAGCTGCAGATGCTAGAACTCCAAAGTAACACACAAAAAATGCTGGAAGAAGTCGACAGTCAGGCAGCGTCTGTGGAAATGAATAGATAGTTGACATTTGAGGCTGGGAGCCTTCTTCAGGTCTGAGAAGGAAGGGGGAAGATGTCAGAATAAAATGGTGGGGGGCAGTTTGGAGGGGAAGAGGTTAGCTGGAAGATGATAGGTGAGAAAGGTCCCAGGGCTGGAGAAGAAGGAATCTGATAAGAGAGGAGAGTGGACCATAGGAAAGGGGCAAGGAGAAGGGGACTCAGTGAGGAGTAATAGGCAGGAGAAAAGAAGTAAAATGCCAGAGTGGGGAATAAAGGAAAGGGAGTGTGGAATTTGTTACCAGAAGGAGAAATTGATATTCATGACATCAGGTTGGAGAGTACTTGGCAGAATGAAGCCTGGCTGGTAGTTGAAAAGCTTGATGGTAAGCATTTTGGTGTTAGATCCTGTCAGGATGTGTGCTGGCAATGCCAAACCCAAGCGCAGAGAAGCACAGACTCCAATGAAGACACAGCGGCCAACATTTATTCATAAGAATTCCAACAGATCATTGGTGTCTCTGATGATTGACACCATGACACTTTGAAAAGTTTAAAAAGAAAGTATCAGGAGACTACATCACAAAGACTGAGTTACTCCTAACAAAACTCAGGGAACTCTAAATGATTTATGTTTCTTGTTAAACAGCAATTAACCATTTCAGGTGCTCTTAAAAAACCTTGGAAACCAATGCTCTCCAACTCAAGCCCAAAGAGCTCATTAGAGAGCCTGTAAAGCCACACTTCGGGAAGTCTGATCACCTGGCTGTACTTCCTGAGAATAGGCAGAGACTGAAGACTGCAGCACCAGTAGTGAGGACGAAGAAGGTCTGGACGAGGGAGGTGCAGGAGTGCTTACTGATCTACTTTGAATCAGTGGACAGGACTGTATTCAGAGATTCATCTTTGAATCTGGATGAGTGTGCAACAGTTGTTAGCGACTTCATTAAAACCTGTGCGGATGTTAGTGTGCCTATGAAAACTTACTCTCCTCTCCCAAACTAAATGCCGTGTATGAACCAAGAGGTTCAGCATCGCTGAGGGCTAGATCTGTGGCATTTAAGTCTGATGACCCAGGTCTGTAGAAAAAAGCTAGATATGAATAATGGAGGGTTATTTCAAGAGCAAAGAAACAATTCCGAGTGAGGTTGGATGTGACATTGGATGTACGTCAACTTTGGCAGGGTTTGCAGGGCATTACTTCACACAAAGCAAACCCTAATAGCATGAATGACAATAATACTTAACTAGCTGAGGAGCTCAATGCCGTCTAAGCCCAATTTGAAAGGGAGAAAGCTGTGAAGATCCCTGCTGCACTCGGTGTCCTTGTGATCTCTGTCTCAGAGGCTGAAGTCAGGCTGTTTTTAAAGCTGAACTTACCCTCGCAAGGCTGCAGGACCTGATGGAGTACCCGGTAAGGCTCTGTAAACTTGTTCAAACCAACTGGTGGGTGCATTCAAGGACATCTTCAACCTCTCCCTGCTGTGGCTGGAAGTTACCAACTCTTCAAAAGGGCAACAATTATATCAGTACCCATGATGAGTAGTGTGAGCTGCCTTAAAGACTATTGTCCAGGAGCACTCACATCTATGGTGATAAAATCCTTTGAGAGGCTGGTCGTGGCTTGAATCAATTCCTGCCTCAGCAAGGTCCTGGACCCACTGCAATTTGCCTATCGCCACAATAGGTCAATGGCAGATGCAATCTCAATGGCTCTTCATGTGGTCTTGGATCACCTGGACAATACAAACACCTATGTCAGGTTCTGTTCATCGACTATAGCTCTGTGTTTAGCACCATCATTCTTACAGTCCTCATCAGAAAGCTATAGCTCCTGGGCCTCTGTACCTCCCTCTGCAATTAGATCTTTGACTTCCTAACCGGAAGACCACAATATGTACGGATTGGTAATACCAGAGTAGAGCAGAGGGCTAAGCCAGTATTGATCGTCAGCAAGGATGACTGTGTGGCTAGGTATAGCTCAAACATCATTTATAAATTTGCTGATAATATAGAATTTCAGATGGAGATGTGAGGCATACTGAAGCAAGAAATACCAGCTAGTGGAGTGGTGACACAGCAACAGCTTTGCACTCTATGTCAGTAAGACCAAAGAGCTGATTGTGGACTTCAGAAAGAGTAAGATGAGGTAAGATGAGAGTGAGCAGTTTCAACTTCCTGGATGTCAATATCTCTGAAGAATTAACCTGGTACCAACATACCAACATATCAATGCAGTTATAAAGAAGGCAAGACTGCAGCTATACTTCATGAGGAACTTAAGGAGATTTGGTTTGTCACCTAAAACACTTGAAAATTTCTGCTGATGTACTGTGGAGAGTATTCTGACAGGCTGCATCACCGTCTGGTATAGGGGGACTGTTGTACAAGACTGAAAGAAGCTACAGGAAGTTGTAAAATCAGTCAGTTCTTTCATAGGTACTAGCCTCTGTAGTATCCAAGACACCTTTGAGGAGCAGTGCCTCATAAAGGTAGCATCTATTATTAACGACCCTCTTCTGATTTTTACCATTGGGAAGGAGGTACAGAAGCCCAAAGGCACACACTCCGCAACTCAGGAACAGCTTCTTCGCCTCTGCCATTCATTTTCTAAATGGATATTGAACCCATGAACAATACCTCACTTATTTTTTACAATTTCTGTTTTTGCACTACTATTTTTAATTTAACTATTTCATCTACATCTATACTTACTGTAGTTTCTTTTTAAAATATACTTATCACGTATTGCATTGTACTGCTGCCACTAAGTTAACAAATTTCACAACATACAGTATGCCAATGATATTAAATCTGATTCTGATTCTGACTCTGATTCTTAATTGAACGGCCACCTTCTCCAAAAATTGTTGCAGTGATCCAACCTTGTGAAGCCTGCCTTCTGGCATCATCCTTTCAGGCACTCATTAAACTGACTTCAGCATTTAACATCACATGGACAGATTGTAATCTGCAAACTACACATTTAGAGGCCCTGCTTTTTTAATTTATAACCCATCTCTCTAAACTCACGCTGCAGAGAAATCATTAGTACAAATATGGACCATAACCTCTTGCTGTTCATCTTCCCCTTTTAGGATTTCCTATAGTCACTCAGAGACATCCGTGACTAGAGAGGCAACATACACTGGCCACTTTATTAGGTCCACCTGTTCACCTGCTTGTTAGTGCACATATAAGATCCACCAACCATGTGACAGCAACTCAATGTATAAAAATTTGCAGACAGAATGGGTAAAAATGTGATCTAAATGACTTTGACTGTAGAATGATTATTGGTGCCAGAGAGGCTAGTTTGAGTATTTCAGAAACTGCAGATCTCCTGGGACTTTCACACACAAAACTCTCTGAATTTATAGATGATGGTGGAGGAAAAAGAAACATACGGAATATGGCAGTTCTGTGGACAAAAAACACCTTGTTAGTGGGCAAGGTCAGAGGGGAATGCCCAGACAGCTTCAAGCTGACAGGAAGGTGACAGTAACTCAAATAACCATGCATTACAACGGTGATATGCAGGAGAGCATCTCTGAATGCACATGTTGACACTTGAGGTGGATTAGCTACAGCAGCAGAAGACGACCACTCCTGTATCTAATTATGTGGCCACTGAGTACAAGAAAAGCTGTTTCTTGAGAAATTGGTGACAAATCACACATTATCCCTGTCATATAGTTTTAATTTTTCTTTTATAGTATCTTAATTGAGTTATTATTAGTACCTGTTGCTATTTCTATAATTACCCAAATGTTTCCACTGAGTTTGTGTAATGTTTCTGTTGCTTTCATTTCATGGTGTGGCTGGAGATTATGGTTCACGGTTATCATTATATCTCCAATTGAGTTACACTAACTGGAATTCAATTTATAGCTGTTCTAAATAGAAATAAATTACGTGCATTGCATTTTTAGCCCTGCTCCAGTTCAATTAGATACCCTTGTTCTTTTGTCAAGTGCTTTATTTCACAAATCAGCTAACTAAATCTTATTTTCTTCTGGAATAAGAAGCATAAATTTACATCCTAATATTGTCAGAAGTACAGCGTTAAACATTTCACATGATGATATGTCAATATGTTTGACATACTTTCTGTTGGCATAAAACATCAGTTAAAATCTCCTTTATTCAATGCAGCACATATTTATGTATACCTCTGCCTTCCTTGATGGTCTTAGATAAGGCGGCAACCTTGGATTGAGGTGGTTAAGCTTTTGTTGAAATTGTTTAGTGTTCTGCAGAGGGAACTGTACCTTGTTTAGTTTAGACGTACTGATTTCTGGACACTGATTGTGTAATAAGTTGTTTCATTAACTTTTGCAGTCTTGATGGAATTCAGTGCAGCTGCTCTCTCTGTTCCATTCACTTGTTTATATAGGTTTTATCTTTCCTCTGCTCAGCATCATTTAATGATCTGTAAAGGGTTCCCTTACTAACTTCAATCCCTGATCTTTTCTCATTCTTCAATTAGATTCTGTCCCTATTGGCTTATCACTACACTTCAAGTGGCCTGTGCCCATTCACTACAGCAGGAACTACTTCAGATCAAGGTTTTAAATTGGTTCCACTTCTCATTCTGTTTTCCTGGAGTAGTTGAACCTCTTCACTTATAAGTGGATCTTTCAATCGGTTGACATCATATGGCAGTCAAGTGCACTTGAATTAGCCTCGTTGCTGTATATTGGCCTGAGCTTTTACCGGATAGCGGTCACTTCTAATGCCTGATCCTTTATGTGATCAGACATTTTATAGAGATTTCTCCCACTTAGCCTGGATACTCAATCTGATTTCAGGTGATACTTTCTGGAAACCTAAACCTGATTATCTGCATATTTTTGTGTGTTAAACAGGTCCACCAATTATGAACTTCCAGCACAACATTCCTCTTACTATTTTCACTTACCGTACCTTATCAGTGTTGTACGCACCAGTTCCTTCTTCAAATGTCATGGTTTATGTCCCATTTCTTCAATTCACATCTTCAGTGACCAGAAGTTTATCATGATTTGATATGTTGCTATAAATAAACCATCAGTCAGCTTGTCATAAAAATCTTGTTTCTCTTGCTCAAACCTGTTTCCTGGTGGAGCATAACATTCAGCTAATGCAAGTTTCCCAGTGGCTGGTGATGAATTCTTACTGTCGTAATTTGATCATTCAGTGAATTCCTCTCCTTTAATGCTTTTACAGTTAATTGATTGAGAAGAATAGCCATGCTCTGTACACCTCTATTATCTATTCTCTCATAGACTAATGCAATCTTATGGTAATTGTTCCAGTTCATTGCTTTTCTTAGCTTAATCTTGGATGTCTGATTGAAAAAAATCCACATCCCCAAGGAGTCGGAAAGTATTAAGGATGAAACGTCTAAAGGAATGAAATGGTAGCATCTAAACTTTTTAATACTTTACATCAAGAGAAAGCTCTGTAGCTTTGTTCTTATTTTTTAATCTCAATCAGTAAGAGGTGAATTGATTTTTCAAATACTGGTAATTATTATTGTAAGAATCACCAATGTAAATCCACGTTGAAAAAGTAAGGATCATGTTCTGCTTAGAATCAACATTAGAATACACTTACATTCTCACAATACTGTCCAAATCTTCTGTAGCATGTTGATCCATTGCAAGGCTATTTACAGTTGTATTGTATGTACATTTTAACAATATGGAATTATAAAGAGATTGTTGTTAAATAAAAAATAGAACTCTTTAAATATTACTCTGATAAGAGTAATCTAATTATAGATGCGATTGCCAGTATTTACAAGGAAAATGCTAGTGATTTTTCCATCAATATATCAGTGTATCATATTAAATATTAGGCGAACTGCACATATTTACACTCTGGAGAAAATATTTACCATGTGATTACATCAGTTAGTTAAAATAGGCTAGAAACTAAGGAGCAGTAAACAGTCATTAAGTCATCGAGCTATACACTATTGAAATGAGTGTGTCCATGCTGACCGAAGTGCCTTCCTAAACTATTTCCATTTGCTTGGATTTGGTTTATATCCCTTTAAGACTTCCCTACACATAAACCAGCTCAAAAAACTCTTAAACATTGCAATTGTACTTTCCTCACAACTACTTTTAGCAGCTTGCTCCATATACCACTGCCCTTTCAGAACCCCTTTACATCCTGTACCTATGCCCCGTAGTTTTAGATTCCCCTACCCTGAGAAAAGACTGTTACTCTATCTACTTGCCTCATGATTGTATAAACCTTTACATTATTATCCCTCAGTCAGCTTTTCTACAGGAAAAACTGTCCCACCATATCCAGTCTGTCATCATAACTCAAGCCCTCTAGTCCTCACAACTGTCTCTAGCTTAATCACATCCTTCCTTTAGCATAGTGACCAGACAGCACACAATATTCCAAATGTGAGCAACCTGTTGTCATGATCTGACTATCTGTCAGATTCTTTGTTATGATCAAACCCACAGTGATGGCAATGTTAGGGGTCAGAAGTATTTAAATATTTTCTGGGCATCATTATAGCGTTATTTGAAGTCACTTTTCCATCCCCCTTAACCCGAGAGTACAAGCCAAGAGAGGTGAGCTGAAAAGATGACAGCACCATAGCGGAACGGTTAGTGCAATTGTTGTACCAGGAATCATTGACTGGGGTTCAACCCCCACTGCTGTTCTCTCCGTGTCTGTGTGCATTCCCTCTGGTTGCTGTGGTTTCCTCCAGCATTCCAAAGGCTTGTGTTAGGGTTAGTGAGTTATGGTTGTGCAATGTTGGCGCCAAAAGCATCGACAGCTGCGGGCTGCCCCCAGCACAATCCTCAGACTATGTTGGTAGTTGACACAAAAGCGTCACTTTTCATTGTACGTTTTGGTGTACATATGACAAATAAAGCGAATGTATATCTTATCTTTATCTTAAACTTTACATTCTAAGCTTCCATCTTTTTATTCTACAACCTCAGCATAAGTTACCGTAGCTAACTGAGGTACAAGCACTGCAGAGGAGAGGGCCTGGAGTCTCACATTCTTGAAGATGCCCCATGAAGCGGACACAAGGTAACAGGACCTGCCGTATATTCATCTTCAGTGAAGAACATATACGTGCAACATTGCTGCACCTCCAAATCAACAGCCGCACTTGCTGGAGCTCCTGCTGTTGACAGCAATATTGACACTCTCTAGAGACAGACTGCTAGCCGAGCCAGAGTGTGCTAATGGCCTGTCTGTCACAGTTCTGAGGTGTCTAGTATATATGGTCTCCTTTTGAAAGAGACAGAGTAGAAGGTTCACAATTTAAAGAAGGTAAGGTACACTGCAGATCTCCTCTTGGGATTTTCAGCTTTCCACTACATGGATGTATGGACCTTCTCTCTGATAATCTAGACCATCAGAGCAAATGAACTAGTAATTGGTTCTGCACTGATATGTACAACACCTCCTCAGAAAGAAAGGCGACATTAAGCATCAGGTCTCTCCCATGAAAGCTCAGCTGATAGCTCTGTCAGCCCAGGAGAGCAGGTCGAATTGTGCCTTTCAGTATTTGATGGTTACCTTAGGTCCCTACCTGCAGTGTGTCATGGCCACCATTGCACTGGCCATCCAACCAGCTTCTGGAGCCACAGATCCAGGACCATGTGTATAGCTGTAAGAAGGACAAGAGCCTGATTCTGGCTGCAACTAAACGAGCAGCAATTGCTGGGGGCTTCAGCTTTCACTTCCACTCTTGGAACCCATATCTAAGAAATGGCATGCTGGAATTAGAGAGCATCCAGAGAATGTTCATGATAATGATCCTGAGAATGAGAAGGTTCGCTATGAGGAGCACTTCATGACTCTGGGCCTGTACGCACTGTTTAGAAGAATGAGGGGGATCTCATTGGAACCTATCGAATGTTGGAAGGCCTAGACAGAGTGGGCCTTGAGAGGATGTTTTCCAGTGGTGTGAGAGTCTAGGACCAGAGGGTGCAACCGCAGAATAGAAGGATGTTGTTTCAGATCAGAGATAAAGAGAATTTCTTTAGCCAGAGGATGGTGGATCTGTGGAACTCATTGCCACAGATGGTTGTGGAGGCCAAGTCATTGAGTATATTTAAAGTGGAGGTTGATGTGTTCCTGATTAGTCAGGGCATCAAAGGTTACAGGGAGAAGGCAGAAGAATGGGAAAATAAATCAGCCGTGATTTATTTGGGAGTGGAGATAGGTCACTGGCCCCTCTATCCTGTTGCTTTATCTAAAATTATTATGGTTGATCTCAATACTACTGCCTTCTTGTGACAGGCTTTCACCTGTCCCTTCTTGTTTATTATTTATGTATTTATTGAGATGCAGTGTGGAATACGCCCATCTGGACCTTCAAGCCACACTGCCCAGCAACTCCAAATTTAATTCAGAGTTTGTCTGCTTCTGTCATAAGAATAGGCCCCAAACTCTGTACCCACCAGCCCTTCATATGTGTCAACTATTATTGTCATGAGTTAGCTTACACTGTGGCCTGTTATTAAAGGAAGTTGATCTATGCCCCATTTATTAAGTTATTTTCCACTTTCATTCTCCAGTTTGCTGATCGCTGAAATCACAACATATAGAGCAGTAAACTGTGCTCAGTAGTTACTGTGGCTGGCAGGGCAATGCAGCAGTTAGCACAATTACAGCACCAGTGACCTAGGCTCAGTTCCTGCCACTGACTGTCAGAAGTTGGTACATTCCCACCTTGACCACGTGAGTTTCCTCTGGATGCTCTGGTTTCCTCCCGCATTCCAAACACATACAGGTTTGAAGGTTAATTGATCACGTGAGTGTAATTGGGTGGCATGGGCTCTTTGGGCCAGTAGGGCCGGTTGCCGATATCTCTAAACGAAAATAAAATCATGATTGGATGCAATAGTACATCATCTACTATCTCCAATAGTTTTAACTGTAGTTTAACTGACTCTGAGAGCAAGGATTTCCTAATTAGTCAGAAATGTGCTTTAGACTGCCAGTGTCATACTGCTGAGAACAAGCCCTGGTTTCCTTCGTGCTTCTTTACGACTGGCTTCAGATGCTCTTGGGCTTTGCTGATTGATAGCAGTTTATTTCAGTGGGTCAGGGAAAGCTAGTGCTGTTCTATCAGCTGAGAGAGTCAATAATTATGCCTATCATGGCATAGTTTCTGCCTAAAGTTGGCATGTTTTCAGGGCCCTGGATTACAACTATTGACAATCTTCAGTTGAGGTGTTATGTTGCGCAATCCAGAAATAGGACTCAGCTCGATGCCCCTAATTGGAGGAGGCTGATCATTAGTTGGCCGGTGACATAGTGGCGTCCACACTGGATTTCCAGTTAAGTGATTCCGGCTTCAAATCTGGCCGGCTCCTTGCACACTTCACATCCGTGCTGAGTTGAGCATCGAGCTAGCAACTTGGCCTCACAAAAAAAAATTGCTAGGGAAGGTTGCAGCCCATTGCGTGGAGAGGGGCTCAACTCACTAGATCATGACTGATCTTTGATCTCAACTTTACTTTGCTGTCTAACCTCATAGTCCCACGATTCCCATACAGTCAAAACCTATCCATCTCAGCCTTTTTGTGTCCTGAAGAACTGGGCAAATATGCTCATTTGGGGCAGAGAATACTGAGGATTAACTGAGTAAAGAAAATCATCCTTCGATCAATCCTATCTTGAATCTATGGCCCTTAAATTCTAGATCTACAATTTCTCAGGACTTGTCCTATCAAGTCTTCTATGAATTGCTGCACATAATGCAAGGTCCAACTCATCAGATTCAAGCCCCTCTACGCTCATCGAATGGTTCCAGCCTGCTGACAGACAAGCTGATGGATACAGCACAACAAGAGCCATTTCAGGGATAACCGTCAAGTACAAGAAGCATGCATTGAAATGACCCCCAGCATGAGGTCAGGCTAAAGCCTGATGGCTTGCCAACTCTGGGCAAGGTCAAAGCTGCTACTTCCAGGCTGAAGTGCCATTAGGCCCCAGGCATTCATAGGATCCCAGCCAAAGCTTACAAAATAGGCGGAGACACAAACCTGTTCGCACTCTGTTGGGAGGAAGGCTCAGCCCCAAATGACCTACGCACCGCTGTAATTGTCTCCCTGTACAAGGACAAAGGAGGCATTACCCTGCTTTCCACCACTGGGAAGATCCTCTCCAGAATTCCCTTGGACAGAATCATCCCTCCCACTGCCGAAGGCAACCTCGCAGAGAGTCTGTGCAGATTCAGAGCGGGCAGAGGCACATTTGACATGATCTTTGTCCTGCGCCAGATACAGGAGAAGCGTCGTGAATAGAACATGGGACTGTACATTGATCTGACCACAACATTTGACATGATCTTCGTCCTGTGCCAGATACAGGAGAAGTGTCGTGAATAGTACATGGGACCGGACATTGATCTGACCACAACATTTGACATAATCAGCCGCGACGATCTCTGGACGATTCTGCCGAAGCTCGGCTGTTGCCGAAATCCCTCACATTCTTCCAGCAGCTCCATGAAGGCCAAGGCAGCCAGGTTAAACACAACAACGACCTGTCTGACCCATTCCCCATCAGTGCCAGTGTGAAACAAGGCTGTATTTTGGCACCAGCGCTCCTCATCATGATGCTACAGAGACCGCCTCAGAGAGCATCTACATTCAGTTCCGCACTGATGGAAGTCTCTTCAACCTCTGCTGCCTTCTTGCCCGAACAAAAGCCATGCAAGAGCCTGTTCTCCAGCTGCTGTGTGCAGACAACCGTGCTCTTCTCACACACACTCTGCAGGCTGCGGTCACTGAGTTCACCAAGGCTTACGGTCAGTCTGTAGAAAACAATGATCCTCCAACAGAAACCTCCTCGGGGTGTTTATAACCCACCTTGGATCACCGTCGATGACCACTCTCTCACCATGGTTGAGCAATTCACTACCCGGGCAGTGTCATCTGCAGTGATGCTACGGTAGTAAGGGACATTGACAATCAACTCGCCAAAGCCAGCAGTGCCTTTGGGCATCTCCAGAAATGTGTGTAGAAGAACCTGCGACTACGTCTGTCCACAAAATCCAGCTGTACAGGGCTGCTGTTGTCACTACACTGCTGAGCCTGGGTCTTGTACTGCAGGCACACCCAGTTGCTTGAGAGTTTCCACCAGCACCTCCTCTGCTTCATCGTGAGTGTCAGCTGGCAGGATTGTGTCTCCAACAACGAGGCTCAACTTCCAAGCATTGAGGCTACTTGTCCGCTGCCCAGGCCACGTGTCTCCCATGGACAACTCCAGATTACTGAAAGCAGTACTCTACAGAGAACTCTCTCAGGGCAAGAGAGATCATGGTGCCCTGCGCAAGAGGTACAAAGACCAACTTAAGCAGCAGCTCTCTCAGGCAAATATTGAGCTCAAAGAATGGCAGCAGATGGCTTGTGACAGAGACTCCTGGAGAACACTGATCCACGGAGCACCCAAGAATTTTGAGGAATCCAGAAGTGTGACCTGCTGAAGAGAAAAGTAGACAGGAAGGATCCTACTTCCCAAGTGCCCATATCCCAGCTGTTCCCGTGTCACTACTGTTCCAGAGTCGGCAGATCCAGAATTGGCCTCTACAGTCACCGACAATTGTGCCACCGTTCCTGAGGACTCTTCTTTCCTCCTGACCTTCACAAGCGAAGAATGAGCCACCATCATCATTATCCTATCAGTTCATCTCAGAATCCTATGCTTCATTGAAACCACCTCTAATATTCCTAAAATCTAGAGACTGCAAGCTCAGACTGCTTAATCTATCTTCGTAAGATTGTCTGCTAATTCCACAAATTAATTTACCGAGGTTCAGATCGACTTAGAGATGTGCCCTTGTTGAATCCACTAAACAAACAATAACGTGTCCATGCTGAAATTTTATCTTTTGTGGGGTTTTTATTGTACTACATCAGATCCAGAGTAACAAGTATTTCATTCTTCTTATATTTGTATATAGGAAATGATGTTAAACAATTTTGAATCTTATACCTAGTGCATCACTATTACATTGCAAAATACATGGATGGACTTTTTAGGTATAAAGAATAACACTTTATTCTTCATCTGGTCCTACAACTCAGCAAGACTTTCTAAGAGAGTTGTGGGGGTCTGGAATGCACTGCCTCAGAAGGTAGTGGAGGTCAATTCTCTGGATGCTTTCAAGAAGGAGCTAGATAGGTATCTTATGGATAGGGGAATCAAGGGATATGGGGACAAGGCAGGAACCAGGTATTGATAGTAGTTGATCAGCCATGATCTCAAAATGGCAGTGCAGGCTCAAAGGGCCGAATGGTCTACTTCTGCACCTATTGTCTATTGTCTATTTTCAATAGAAGCCAATGTGCCATTTGCCTTCCTGTTGGCCTATGTTAACTTGCTTTATTTTGTTTGGGCTTATAAACCCACACAAACACCTGTCGAAGATTTCTTCACTATTTTAATGAATGGAATCCATTACCCATTCCTCTGGCAAAGGAATAGCCTCATGTTTTCCCTCTTTATATATTACTTCCCTGTGCGCTGAGTTTAAACTGTCAATATTCCATGCAGCTAGCTCCTCTCAGCCCACTTTCCTCACCTTGTTTCTGCAATCATACAGATTACAGCATTCCTTACTCCTTGACTGACTTACACCATTCACTGACCCAGAAACCCATATATTTTGCATGTGGAATACTGTTAGTATCAACCAATGAAAGATTCAATTTTAAAACTGGTTTTCTGATCATTTGGCTAATACTTTGATATTAATATTATCCCCTGCCTGTGAATTCTTATTGTGTATAATCTTGTCAAATTCCTTTTGATTATTCAGATAATACATTCACCAATTTCCCTTGATCTATTTTGCTTTTTCAAAGCAAGTTCTATTAGATTTGCTAAAACATGATTCCTGTTTCTTAAAACAATGTTGATTATGACGGATGATAAGTATGGTTTCTTTTACAAAGGAGTGCTCTGTTGCCACTTGATGAATAGTGTTTTCCGAGATTTTCCCAGTGACTGATCTCAAGCTGCTTTCTCTCTCTATCCTTTCCTGAATGACAAAGTTACACTCAGTCATGGAGCACAACAGCACAGAACCAGGTCCTTTGGCCCATATAGTTGTGCTAAACTATTATTCTGCCTTGTTCTGTTGATCTGCACCTGGACCATAGCCCTCTATACCCCTCCCATCCGTGGACTATCCAAACTTCTCTTAAATATTGTACCATCATATCTATAGGAAGGGTGTTGAGGCTTTGGAGAGGGTGCACAAGACGTTTACCAGCATGCCGCCTGGTTTAGAGGGCATATGATATCATGAGAGGCTGTTGTTTTTTCAGACATGGAAGGGAGAACTGATAGAGGTTTGTAAGAGTATGAGAAGCATAGATAGAGTAGACAGGAGTATCTGTTTCCTAAAGTTGAAGTGCTTAATACCAGAGGGCATGCATTGAATCATAGATGCTTGGGATTCCACCTGGTATGGTGATAGAGCAAACACATTGGAGGCTTTTAAAAGATGTTTGGATAGGCGCATGGATGTAAGGAAGATGGAAGAATGTAGACATTGTGTAGGTATGAGGAATTAGTGTTTAAATGTTTTTGATTTGTATGTTGGCTGGTTCAGCACAACATTGTGGGCCGAATGGTCTGTTCCTGTGCCATACTGTTCTATGTGGACATACCACCAGCAGCTGATTATAAGCAAGCACTCTCAAAACTGCACAATGCTGTCTGTAAACAAGAAACGGCCTATCCCGTCGCATTATAGTCAGCATCTTTAACCAAGGCTGTTTGAAGAAAACCTTGCCCTGCCTAACTATCACTAGCATGTGACTTGTTGCCAAGGAAAATTCTTAGGAAATGTTCATTGTTCATTTGGCGTGGCCTGAAACTGGGGAAATGATCCTTCCTGTCTCAGTGGCTGCACTGACTGAAACCTGGCCTAGTGTCAATTCTTCCTGGTCCTCTCTTGGCAGCGCTGCCTCTGTCTGGCCATGGCCTCCTGCTGCTGGCAGTGGACTGTACTGTACACCCTGTTACTGGTTAAAGGGGCTCTTTCTACCACATAAACATCTGAGTTTATAGTTCAATCTTGAATACTTCAGAGCAGGTTGAGGATGCTTTCTATTGTAATCTTAAGAAAATCCTGGACAGCATTCAGGAAAACAAATAGAGACTGGTATTCCTGGGCCAGTTCAGTCCTAGGATAGAGTAAATACAAATCTCTAGCAACGTTTCTGGAATATTCTTCTTTGGACCATTTTCTTGTCATCAGCTGTGTTATCATTGACTTATTCATTAAAATTTACAAATGAATACAGATTTCAATCTGAAACAAAGCTCGACTACCAAACCTCTTCTGCTGCACAACACGACTCTCTGATAATTCATTTCCCATGACTTACCAATGCCCATTATTTTAAATACTTCTATTATTTCCTCTTCAATCTTCCTCTGTCTGAAGGAAAGCAAATCCTTGCTTCTACAACTCATTTGCATTAATAAAATTCCTCATGCTTGAAATCATCTTTTGTACCCTCTACAAGGCCTTCCCACTTTTCCTAAAGTGTGATACCCAGAACCAGACACCATACTCCAATTGTGGCTGAGCAAGTGTTTTATGAAGGCTGATGCTTTTTTTTTGGCTTTGTGCTCTGGGTCTCTAATAGGGATATCTATTTATTTTATGTTTTATTAAGAAACAGCAAGGAATTGGTCTTTCCAGCTTTTTGACCCACACCACCCAGTCACCTCTCGATTCAATCCTAGCCTAATCATGGCTGAATTTATAATGACCAATTAACCTACCAACTAGTATATCTTTGGACTTTGGGAGGAAACCAGAGGACCCAGAAGAAACCCATGTGGTCACTGGGAGAACAATCAAACTCCTTAAAGGCAGCGGTGGGAATTGAACCTGAGTTGCCTGCATTGTGCTAACCACTATGTTACTATGCCACCCGAAAATCATGCAGAATATATAGAATAGTGACAGGAATGTTCAAGAACCAAGCAATAGAAAATGAAGCAAAAGAAGCAATAGTGATATGCAATAAAACATTGCAACTATGTCTTCTTTTTGACTCATTCTCCAACTTTATTTGAAAAGTGCTCTCAAGTTAGTTGGACACAATTAGCCTGCTGGTGCTCTCCAAGCAAGACACACCTTTCCAAACTGATTGTTAGTTCCAGCTTTGATTACTGTTTCTGCAGTTTTCCCCACCACTGAGGCCTATGAAGTCTCCTTGGAAAAAATGAACACCTTCACTGACTTAAGAGGATTATTAGCCAGCGACCAATTAAAATGGAGAAGGAACATCTGGGAAAGATTAAGCACCTCAAGTCTTTTCCTAGTAAGCAAAAAAAAAAACAAAGAGCATGTCAAACCACCCACCAGCCCACAATGTGGCAGCCCACAGAACCCACATCACCTCAATAATGACTTGTAATCAACAGATATGGAAGAGTAGTGAGTCATCTTTGATTCCAAAGGAGTATTTAAGGTAGTAGAGATCCTTTCTGGAAAATCAGCAGACTGGGAAGATTGTAAGCAATGTATTTCAGCCATTTCTTTTAGAATTTTAGAATGAGTGAAAATATTGTTACCTTTTAATTCCATTAATTTTGTAAATAAATAATCCTTACTAACGTGTGCTATTTTAATTTCCTTTAGAACTTTAGTTCACCTCTATATGTTGCAAGGAGCAAAGGAAGTGAACCCAAGTGCAGGACACCAGCACGGAGATTGAATTTGGATGCTTGCTTACACGGGCGTAAGCACCGAACAGCAAACAGGAGTGATCTTGACACGGAGCCCTGATATGGAGCATTGACACAGAGCCTTGACTCAGAGAAGCAGAGTCTCATAGGTAAACCTTGAAACTGGAGCTAAACTTAGAACAAACACTTGTAAGTGGTCAGAAAACATAGTTATCTCACAGGAAGAAGAACAATGAACTGGCGACTAGTGGTTGTGACACCAGGGTTCTTATTCTGCAGTTGTTGATGGAAACCAGGTGTGCCGTCATCAAAGTGAATTAGAAGTAATTGGGAAATTAATGGTCGGAACCATGACACAATCAAAGGAAATTAGGAGCAAGATAGGGAATTAACGATCAGGACCATGACACTATATTTTCTATTGTAAAGATAGATGCAAAATATTCATTTAACACCTGATTTGCTTGCTCCCTGTTATATATTCTCCTGTAATGGTGTGCTACATGCAGCGCTAAATTTACGACACTGAGTCGGTAACTGCAGTCAAAGGAAAAAATTTTATTCGAAATCCTCAGCCTCACTTTTAAGCCTCCCTCAACCTGCCCCCGTGGCGCAAAGGCTCCAAAGCTCTGTGCTCGCAAACCCCCGTAGGCTATCTCCCTTAGCCGGAAAGCTGGCTAATTGTGAGCCGGTTCGGATGTGCCAGGAAATGGGTCGCCACATAACCCCCCCCCCCCCCAGAACCGGCGATACACCCCAATGTACACAGTCTGGACCGGAACCTGCTTGGGAGGTCGGCCTCTGCGCCGAGGCGCCGGAAACTCGACCGGTTGCGCCAGGTCCACATGGGCCGGTTTGAGTCGGTCCACCGGGAAAACCTCCTCTTTCCCCCCAACGTCCAGCACGAACGTGGACCCGTTGTTCCGGAGCACCATAAACGGCCCCTCGTATGGCCGCTGCAGTGGTGGCCGCCCCTTCGTACGAACACAAACTTACAGTTCTGCAGGTCTTTGGGTACGCAGGTCGGGTTCCGCCCGTGCTGTGAAGTGGGTATGGGGGCCAGGTTACCGAGCTTCTCGCGTAGTCTGCCCAGGACTGCTGCGGGATCTTCCTCTTGCCCCCGTGGTGCTGGTAGGAACTCCCCGGGGACGACCAGGGGCGCACCATATACCAACTCGGCCGACGAGGCGTGCAGGTCGTCCTTGGGCGCTGTGTGGATGCCGAGTAGGACCCAGGGAAGCTCGTCCGCCCAGTTGGCTTCTCGCAGGCAGGCCATGAGGGCCGACTTCAGGTGACGGTGGAAACGCTCCACTAGCCTGTTCGACTGTGGGTGGTAGGCAGTTGTGTGGTGCAGCTGAGTCCCCAAAAGGCTGGCCATAGCTGACCACAGGCTGGAGGTGAACTGGGCGCCTCTGTCGGAGGTAATGTGGGCCGGTACACCAAAGCGAGATATCCAGGTGGTGATCAGGGCTCGGGCGCAAGATTCGGAGGTGGTGTCGGTGAGCGGACCGCCTCTGGCCATCTTGTGAACCAGTCCACAATAGTCAGGAGGTGCCGTGCTCTGCACGACACTGGCAGGGGTCCACGATATCCACATGAATGTGGTCGAAACGCTGGTGGGCGGGATGGAACTGCTGCGGTGGGGCTTTGGTGTGCCGCTGCACCTTGGCCGTCTGGCAGTGCATGCACGTCTTGGCCCATTCACTGACTTGTTTGCGGAGTCTGTGCCAAACGAACCTGCTGGCAACCATCCGGACAGTCGTCCGGATGGAGGGATGCGCCAAGTTATGAATGGAGTCGAAAACACGGCGCCACCAGGCTGTCGGGACGACAGGACAGGGCTGGCCGGTGGCGACGTCACAGAGTAGGGTCCTCTCACCCGGGCCTATGGGGAGGTCCTGGAGCTGCAAACCAGAGACTGCGGTTCTGTAAATCGGAATCTCCTCATCTGCCTGCTGTGCCTCTGCCAGTGCCTCAAAGTCTACCCCTTGGGAAAGGGCATGAACGGTAGGGCGAGAGAGCGCATCCGCCACGACATTGTCCTTACCCGAGACGTGCCGGACATCCGTCGTGTATTCAGAGATGTAGGACAGGTGGCGTTGCTGGCGGAACGAACAGGGGTCGGACGCTTTCGTAAACGCAAAGGTAAGCGGTTTGTGGTCCGTAAACGCGGTGAAGGGCCGACCTTCTAGGAAGTACCTGAAATGCCGGACTGCCAGGTAGAGCGCCAACAGTTCCCGGTCGAAAGCACTGTACTTGAGCTCGGGTGGCCGCAGGTGTTTGCTGAAAAACGCCAGGGGTTGCCAGCGACCTGCGATGAGTTGCTCCAGCACCCCACCGACTGCCGTGTTAGATGCGTCCACTGTGAGGGCGGTAGGGGTGTCCATTCTGGGATATACTAGCATTGTGGCGTTCTCCAAAGCTTCCTTCGTTTGAACGAAAGCGGCAGCGGACTCCTCGTCCCAGGTAATGTCCTTGCTCGGACCCGACATCAGGGCAAACAGGGGGCGCATGATCTGGGCAGCTGAAGGGAGGAAGCGGCGGTAGAAATTGACCATACCTACGAATTCCTGAAGGCCTTTGATCGTGGTGGGTTGGGGGAAGTGGCGGACCGCATCTACCTTAGTGAGCAGAGGGGTTGCCCCGCCTTTAGTAATCCTGTGGCCCAGGAAGTCAATGGTATTGAGTCCGAACTGGCATTTGGCGGGGTTGATTGTAAGACCGTACTCACTCAGTCGGGCGCAGAGTTGACGGAGGTGGGACAGATGCTCCTGACGACTGCTGCTGGCTATGAGGATGTCGTCCAAATAGATGAACGCGAAGTCCATTAACCGCTGGAATGTCTGTGCGGCATTCTTCAGGCCAAACGGCATGCGGAGGAACTCGAAAAGGCCAAACGGGGTGATGAGAGCCGTTTTGGGGACGTCGTCAGGATGCATCGGGATTTGATGGTACCCTCGGACGAGGTCTACCTTGGAGAAGATCCGTGCGCCGTGCAGGTTTGCTGCAAAGTCCTGAATGTGTGGCACAGGGTAGCGGTCCGGTGTGGTAGCCTCGTTCAGCCTGCGGTAGTCGCCGCACGGTCTCCAGCCTCCCGTCGCTTTGGGCACCATGTGCAGGGGGGAGGCCCATGGGCTGTCGGACCGCCGGATGATCCCCAATTCCTTCATCCTCTGGAACTCCTCCTTCGCCAGTCGGAGCTTTTCCGGGGGAAGCCGCCGAGCGCGGGCGTGGAGGGGTGGTCCCTGTGTCGGGATGTGGTACTGTACGCCATGTCGGGGCATGGCCACTATGAACTGCGGTGCCAGAACCGATGGGAAATCCGCCAGGACCTTGGTGAAGTCGTTGTCGGACTGCGTGATGGAGCCGAGCTGAGGGGCTGGCAACTGGGCTGCACCCAGGGAGAACATCTGAAAGGTCTCGGTGTGTACCAGTCTCTTCCTGGGCAGGTCGACCAGTAGGCTGTGAGCCGGCAAAAAATCCACACCCAGAAGCGGTTGGGCTACGGCAGCCAGTGTAAAGTCCCACGTGAACTGGCTGGAGCCGAACTGTAGCTGCACCTGACAGGTGCCATAGGTCCTTACTGTGCTGCCGTTCACGGCCCTCGGGGGGGGGGGGGGGGGGGGGGGGGGACCCGGTGCCCTGCTGCGGGTGTCGTAACTCGTCGGAGATAAAACGCTGATCTTGGCACCAGTATCGACCAAAAACTGGCGTCCCGACCTTCTATCCCACACATACAGGAGGCTATCCTGATGGCCAGCCGCCGTAGCCATCAGCAGCGGCTGGCCCTGGCATTTCCCAGGAACTTGCAGGCTGGGCGACAACGGCGGGCTTCTGCGCCCCACCGCTGGTGGTAGAAGCATCAGTGTTCATTGGGCCGGGGGTTGGCGGGCTCTGCGGCCGGGCCTGGACTGGTTTGCTGCCGGGAGCGTGGCTGGGAGATCTGTGCGATGGACGCCCCGCTCACCTTTTTGGCGTTCCACAGTAAGTCCGCCCGGGCTGCCACCTTCCGGGGGTCACTGAAATCCGCGTCGGACAGCAGCAGGCGTATGCCCTCGGGCAGCTGCTCCAGGAATGCCTGCTCAAACATGAGGCAGGGTGTGTGTCCGTCGGCTAGAGACAACATCTCATTCATTAAAGCCGATGGAGGTCTGTCTCCCAAGCCATCCAGGTGCAGTAAACGGGCAGCCCGCTCGCGCTGTGAGAGTCCAAAAGTCCTGAGGAGCAGGGCTTTGAATTCCATGTACTTGCCATCTGCCGGGGGCGACTGTACGAACTCCGCGACCTGGGTCGCTGTGTCCTGGTCGAGGGAGCTCACCACGTAGTAGTAGCAGGTGTCTTCTGAGGTGATCTGGCGAACGTGGAATTGGGCTTCGGCTTGCTGGAACCATAGGTTCGGTCGCTGTGTCCAGAAACACGGCAGTTTCAATGAAACCGCATGAACAGAGGCGGCGTCGGTCATGTCTGGTCCAAAAATCGTTTGGACCGTCGGGGTCGCCAATTGTAGTGGTGTGCTACATGCAGCGCTAAAATTACGACACGGAGTCGATAACTGCAGTCGAAGGAAAAAATTTTATTCGAAATCCTCAGCCTCACTTTTAAGCCTCCCTCAACCTGCCCCCTGTGGCGCAGAGGCTCCAAAGCTCTGTGCTCGCAAACCCCCGTAGGCTATCTCCCTTAGCCGGAAAGCTGGCTAATTGTGAGCCGGTTCGGATGTGCCAGGAAATGGGTCGCCACACTCCTGCTATTGATCTCTAAGGGACCCAGGTTTATGTTTATTTGATTTGTTCTCCTGGTACACTTGTAGAAACTCTTACCAGTTAAAAATACTTCTTTTTCTCTCTTTTTCAGTTCTTTTACCATCCTTTGCTGATATTGAAACATTCCAATCTTGAAGTTTTATTCAATCCTTTGCAATCAAAGCTCTTAACTTTCTTGTGGAATTTTATTTTCCAGTGTATTTCATAATGAATAGAAATCAAAGCCACCTTTTGCTTTCAGACTTACCCAAGATGAACTTTACCCCTGGCTGTACCTTACTGATCAAGAAAATCCGTGGGGTCTTTCAGGATGAACTGGTAGTCAGAGTAGCATTGGCAGACCTCGGAGTTGGTCTCCTGGTGATTCTTTCCTACAAGTGTGGTGTACGGATGCAGGAAGACCACAGGAAAAAACTTGGAAATATTAAAATGTATGGTAGAGATGCACAATAACTTTGAGGATACAGCCCTATTATTCTCAGTGAACTGAAGGTCAAATCAATCTCCTCAGTGTCAGAAAGGTCCTCGAATTGCCCAGGATACCTTTGTTCCCAGAACAGTACATAGGTTATGGTGAACGCATAGCACATGAACAACCAAAACTTACTGTGTGACACATAGATTGAACTTTTCATTTTCTCCTTGGCCTTTGGGGAGATATTGCAAGCTTGCTCTGGTGAATAATGATACATTGCAGACCTGATGAAACATTCTGCTTTTGCTCGAGGGACCAGTACTTGGCTCACTTTGGTCTATAATTAAAGAAAGGAGTACAGTAAGGGCTGGATTTTGCCTGCGGGCCTTCTGCCACTCATTGAAGTGTCGAATTGAAAGTTTAAACTTTATCAAGTTATACCCCTAAAACTTTGATGCCTTCTTAAAACGTAAGTATAATTATTCTGCACAGTTTAGTTTTACATCGCTGGGAAGTGTCAGAGATATTACTCAGCTCTCTCACGTGGATAGTGTGTTACTCGCCACGTGTTGAGCCAGCCTTTGCCTACCCTGACATACATAAGTATGACAATCGCAATGCATGAATGAGGGTGAATAAGGTTTGCACATCGAACAGAGAAAAGTTGTAAGAATCTCTCATGAAAAGAAAAAAATACATCGCCCATTGTGAGTTGGTGGTGAATATATGGAATTAACTGCCAGAGGAAGTGGTTGAGGCAGATACATTAAGAACATTTCTTGGACAGATACATGAGGAGGAAAGATTTAGGAGAATGTGTCTCATATGTGAGCAAATGGGGACTAGCTTATTTTGCATCTTAGTCAGCATGGACCGACTTGTATATCCTGGACTACTCTATGGAACTATAACTTGAATGACAAATTGTGTTCATGATAGGCCTGCCCCACTTTATGTATACACACAATGAGAGGTAAGTAGTTCTGCCACATTCTTTTTGCCCTCTGCAGAGCATGCAGTAAAGTCACCAAATGTTCCAGTAATTTTAACCCCTCCCTCTTTTCTCCCTTTCCATTCCCTATTCTGGCTCCCCTCTTACCACTTTTCTTCTCTTCACCTGATCATCACCTCCCTCTGATGTCACTTCTCCTTCCTTTTCTCATAGGGTCCAATCTTTATTCCTATCAGCTTCCTTCTTCTTCAGCCCCTTAACTTTTCCACCTATCACATCACCAACCCTTCTCTCCCAGCCACCTATTTGAACCTATCATCTGCCAGCTTGTACTCTTTCTCCTCCCTCCACCTCCTTACTCAGGTTTCTTCACCTTTCCTCTCCAGTACTGAAGTGTTTTGGCCTGAAATGTTGACTGTTTGTTCCTCTCTGTAGATGTTGCCTGACCTGCTGAGTTCCTCCAGCATATGGTGTTGTGTTGACTCCAAAAGTTAGTGTTGCCTAATGTCTTTTATTGCTGTTTGAAAGTGTGCCAATGAAGATAGTGGTTGAGTTCAGATGCCCTGTAAACCATTTTTGATTAATGTATGCAAATATAACTTGAGGAGAATCTTACCTCAAAATGGCATTTCCAGGAAAACTCAATGGGACTGTTTCTGACATACAGTACATGTGTTAAAGCTCAGTGGAAATAATAATGTTTTAAAATACCCTGTAATGTGAAAGAATCCTCTGATGTTCTGAATCTCTTTTAGGCCAGAGTCACTCTTTGTGAAGTTGAATAATGGTGGATCATAGCTGATCCAATGGTGGATCAGTGTTGTTGGTGTAGTATGCAAGATTTTTACATGTATCTCTAAAGGTATCAATGACATGAATAGTGTGTTACTGAAATTATGCACCGCTGAATTTATGTCACCAGAACCATTTGCGTGAAACTGCTCCTCCCTCTCAATGAATATATTCTTAACAGTATTATCCAGGCTAGGTGAATAAACAAAAAGACAGACTTTGAAGATACAGATTTCCTTTCATAATGGCCAGATATTTCTGCAAAAGTGCTGCCAATCTACTCGAATTTATCTTTGTTGCTCACAGGAAGTTTTTGACTCCTATGGAAGTGACACTAATGGGGGATTCCTGAGAATGCTGAAAGTCTTCACAGCCAGTCATTTGGAATGGGCTTCTCCCTCAGACACTGCATGAACTCCTCCACAGAGAACAATAAAATCTCAACAGTTGTACTCGGAACACCACACACACAAACACACACACACACACACACACACACACACACACACACACACACACACACACACACACACACACACACACACACACACACACACACACACACACACACACACACACACACACACACACACACACACCCTTGTTAAACCCATCAATGGCTCAGTGATTCATTTCACTTTAGTGGAATTGCTGTAAGGGAAAGAGGAAATATGGCATTATTCACAGCATCTGTGTTATTTATGTCAATTCAAAAGTAAATTGTTTAAAATAATTTCTTGTATTTTATATGCCTTGATTTTAAAACACTTTTTAAACAGCTTTAACACAAACAGGAGAAAATCTGCAGATGCTGGAAATCCAAATGCCCTGCTAAAGGGTCTTGGCCTGAAATGTTGACTAGGCTTTTCTATAGATGCTGCCTGGCCTACTGAGTTCCTCCAGCATTCTGTGTGTGTTAACAGCTTTATATTTTCTTATAGTAAGTTTAACTTCTGAATATCAGATACATTCAGGTACCTTCAGAGAGGTTTGTCAGCTTTGCCAGTTTCTTCAGAAGGCTGTGTGGCTTAACTTGTCAAAGCAATTCTGCCGGATTAAGATTGCAAGGTTGGACATTATGCTTGAACCTCTTTATCGGGTTAGAGTGTGTTTTGTTGAGAATGTTCTCACAGCAGAATCCACTCCAATGTGTTTAGCGGGCTTAGCAAAATGCCAAATAACTGAGAGGTAGTTGTGGGTTGATGAGTAGTGAGCACTGTGGGTAAGTTCCAGGCCTGTAAAGACTAATCAAAGACTAAGCCAGAAATAATGGTGACTGTTGCTAAAACTCATGATCCTAAAGCATAGATCAAACAATCATGACTCAAATCAACACGCACATAATGCTGGGGAGCTCGGCCCGTCAAGTAGCATCTCTGGAAATGAATAAATTGTCAACATTCTGAGTCGAGGTCCTTCTTCAGGACTGGAAAGGAAGGAGGAAGATGCCAGAATAAGAAGAGGAGGAGAGGAAGGCTAGCTGAAAGGAGATGGGTGGAGCTAGGTGGGTACAAAAGTTAAAGGGCTGGAGAAGAAGGAATCTGATAGGAAAGGAGAGGGGACCATAGGAGAAAGGGAAGGAAGAAGGAGCCTGGGGGAGTGATAGGCAGGAGAGAATAGGTAAGAGGCCAGAGTAGGGAATAGAGGAAGAGGGGAGAGAGAGAGATTTTTTATACCAGAAGGAGAAATCATAACTTAAACTAATTGCTTCTCATAGACATTGAAAAGTTAATTTTAATTCCATGTTCTGTATATTTTTTAACATAGCTTTTTTTTCCCTGGCTAGTTTACAATATTGTTAGGAAACGGGACATTTACTTTATTAAACTCAAATTTTATGACTCTGTCTAATCTAGGATGCAGCATTAACACTAAGGCTGCACTTGGATCAATCCACTTGGCAACATTCAGGGGTCAAAGGGAGCCATGATCAGTATTAAGATCTGATCACCGCCACCTACAAGGAACAGGTAACCACTTGATATCCTCCTGGATGGAGCATGTGGCTCCACTTGCATCCAGAATAGGAACTGTCTGCCTTTCTAATCATTAATTGGGAGTATTCTGAAAGACATGAAGTTTTCCGTTTTAGGAACAACTGGGCTAAGGTAAGAATGGAGATGAGCAAAGGTTCAGAAGTGGAAGCTTATTGTGTAAATGAACAAAATCAAACAGGATGACCTACAATTATACGTAATCATGCCTACCTAGTGAATGTCCATGTAGTCATATCTGATGAATATACACACCTAGAGGAGGAATAAATAATCTCTCCCTTCCTAAGTCAGGGTTACTTTTCAGCTGTCAACATTTAAAGTTGCCAATAATGATTGGAATGTTCTTTTGGTGTTTCCCGACTTGGTTAATGTCACTCCTCAATTTATCTCTTCATGTTGCAAGTAGGGTCAGAATATCACTAGCTACTACATAGTTTGAAATGCGCAAAAAGTGCTCTTCTTTTATGAGAAAAGAAAAAGTAGCTCAGATGTTTAGGTTTTGTGAATGAGACATCTGTATACAAACCATTAGCGCGATATTTTCTTCTCCCGATGCTGACAGATCTGCTCTGATTCATATGCACTTTCTTTCAGTGTTCTTTCAGATTCCCAGAAAGTAAAACATCTTCTACTTCTTTGGAATAATTCTTCAGTTTCACAGTCTGCTTTTCACTGTATTGATTTTCATATGCCACTTCTGATTCTGACTATAAATTACAGGACAAGGTCAATAATAACAATGAGACTGACTGAGAGGAATTTAGCCTGAAATGTTAACTATTTCCACTTCTACAGACACTTTCTGACTTATTGAGTTTTTCCAGCTTTTATCGCTCCTATTTCAGTGTTATAAGTAGAGTAGATATTTCTTCAGGGGGAAGAAAGTGGAAGAGGACCATTCCGTACAGCTGAGTGCAGCTTTCTTCAGTCAAAATAGTTAATGGAATAGCGCAAGAAAAATACAAAGCCAACTTTAAGGTCATAATTGATTTGGACTGTCAGGAGGAGAGAAAAAACGATAAAGTGTTATGATCTTGCACTTTATCGTTTACCTGCACTGTACTTTTTGGTAGAGTGTACTCTTTATTCTGCATTGTTATTTTTTTAAATCTTACTCTAGCACAACATGGTGTGTAAAAAAAATTGATCTGTATAAACAGTGAGCAAAACAAACTTTTCACTGTATCTTGGCACGTGTGACAATACTAGACCAACATCAATACCAACAACAAATACAATCATCCCCTCTGCCATCAGATTTCTAAATAGAGTTTGAACCCATGAACACCATCTCACTCCTATTTTAAATTTCCTATTCTTTTGCACTATTTAACTATTATATATATATTTAATGTAATTCAGTTTTCTTTTTCTCTCTATTATCATGTATTGCATTGTACTACTGCTGCAAAATTAACAACTTTCACAACATATGCTGATGATATTAAACCTAATTCTAAATATAAGATGAAAAAATTAATGAGTAACATTGAATATGTGGGCATGTTCTCCTTCAATTAACGCCAGTTAATGAATTAAGATTTTTCTTTTAACTTTTTCTTAACTTTGAACCATAGTCTTAAAACAATGACTTGAGCTCCAAGAGCATGAACACGAAATGCACTTAGTGGTCACCTCACCACATGAGTTGAAGTGACAACTCTGGCTGAGCACATTCAGTCTTCATGCTCACTATTGGGGAGCTGTCTTTCTTCCTGCCTAATCTTAAATCATGGGTATTGAAAGGTAAATGAAGCCAAATTGAGAGATGTGAGCTGGCTCCTACTCACATGTTTGCTTTACTGTCAGACAACCAGTCACCTCCCAGTCGCCACACAGGAGTCACCTGCTACTTGTTTCCAACTCATCACCTGCAGCCTATTTAAACCCACTTCTCATCTACGGTCCTTGTTCACCCAGCCTCAACCAATTGCTCCCAGCCTTCAGTTACCATGCTGCCTTGTCATGTTCAGTATCTGCCCTCTCTTGTTTCGTGGCCCCTCATATTTTGGCAGTTTATTATTAATTACTCACTGCTAAATTGTCTCTGATATACTGCATTTGGGTCAAACCTCATCTAGATTTCCTGACATTTTACAACAGTCTCTGAAATGTCCCTAATGCCTCTGTGACCACCCCTGGCAGCACACCTGTGGAAAGCTGCCTTTGATATCTCACCAATACTTTGATACAATTTCTTGAATTGTATCTGAGACAAGCAGCAGATTTACCTAGAAGACCCAAAAGACTGCAGATCCTAGCACCACAAGCAGCACACAAAAGCCTGGAGGAACTCAACAAGTCAGGCATCATCTATGGAGGGAAGTTAAGAGTTGCTGTTTTGAATTTAGATCATAGAAAAAGGAATCACAACCTTTTAACAAGGCCCTGATGATTTCATTTTATCTAAAAGTAACAGTTGATGAAATAAGTTCAAAATATGACCTTTGATGAATATTAACTAAAAGATTTTGTTCACTATTTTATTTCATCTCCATATTATCAAATTAGTTTCTTGCTTGTTTCCTTTTAACTTTTGCTGGGAGAGGACTTGTTTGTTTTTTTAAAAAAAATGTGGACTGTGGGAAAAAATTACCTGAAAATTAAGTAATATGAACATTTTATTGCAGTAAAAACATGTAAAAACTGGTTGGGAACCCTTGGTGTAGAGGGAGAGACCGTTTAAAAGAAGTGAAAGGGCCAGTCAGCACTTTTTGCATTTGGGAATTCAAAATCTGCAGATACCAGAAAACTAAGTTATGAATTTTAGTTTATTTTTCCAGGGAAGTTGTCTTATCCGCTGAGTTTTTCTAACATTTTCTCTGTTTATTCTATGAAACTCTTCTTTTGGAATAAACTCCTAGCTCAGGACTATTCACTACAGTTGACACTTCTCTCGTCCCACCGTTCCGGTGGAGACATCAGACTGCGTGGAGTGAGAGAGGAGGAGAGAGTTTAAAAAGAGCAAGTGGGGCAGTAGGCACTTTTTACCCACTACAGTTCCAGAGGAGGCATTGGATTGCATAGAGGGAGAGAGAGTTTAAACGAAGTGGGGGGGGGGTGTTAGTTGGCAGTTCTTGTACACAACAGTGCATGAGAAGATATTGGGATGCGTGCAGCTGGGGTTTGCAACTTTTTTTATGCCACAGACCCAATAACATTAAGTGAGGAGTCTGTGGAGCCTAGATTGGGAGCCCTGGAGTAGAAGGAGAGACAGTTTAAAAGAAGCGACTTGGAGCAGTCGACACTTTTTGCATGCTACATTTCCTAAGGAGACATTGGGTTGTGGATAATTAGGCAATTGGCAGGGCCAACAAAAAGAAGTGAGGCTTAAGTGGATTGTGTGAGTGGGCTGGAGTTAGAGTGAGGAGTTGAGGCTTTGGCTCATCAAGGTTTAGGAGGTAAGCGTCATAGGGGCAATATGTAGATTTTATTTTTTTATGATTGATGACTGCAACTGCAGGAAGTGTATCCAGCTGGAGCTGCTAAAAGACAGTGTTAAGGAGTTGGAACTGGAACTGAATGAACTCCAAATCATTCGGGAGATTGATGTTTGACTCCATTTCATGGGTTAAATGTCCATTAATTGCCAATTAAAGTGTTGAGGAAGATTGAGACATTGAAGTAAATGTGGTTCGGATTGGCGGGGTGGGGGGTTGGTGTTTGGGATGCACTTCTTTTTTGTGCAGGCAGGGTTGGAGGGTTTCATTTCCTCTCTCTTTCAATATTTTGATTAATTTCTACATAGAAGAATACAGAGTACAAGAAGATATATATTATAAGTCAAAAAAAGATAAAGTGATACCAAATACATTATATTTGAATCACACTTGCAATCTCATTACCCTTTATTCATGTAAATTAAAGTAAATCGTAATATTGAGATGTGATAATTTGATTATACAAAAAAATAAAGAATCTAAGCCCACTACCAAGATCGAAGCTGTTTGGTAAAGAAGGAAAAAAGGAAAAAGAATCCTTATCATATAGTGAAAAATGTTATTAGCCAACATCTGTACTTTAACAGCAAATCAAAGGTTTTGAAAATAGTTAAAAAATTGTCCCCACAATGTTTGAAAGTCTTGACTAGATTCAGAAACTGAACAACAGATCTTCTCTAAATTTAAGCCTGATATAACATCATGTAACCATTGAGCATGAGTAGGTGGAGCGATGTCCTTCCTTTTAAGCAAAAGCGCCCTCTTAGCAATAAGAGAAATAAAAGCCAAAATGTGCAAATTGGATGTGTCCAAAATATCGTTTCCTCCAACAATACCAAATAAGGCAGTCAAAAGGTTAGCCTTAAGATTTACTTTGCAAAGTACAGAGACAGTTTGAAATACTTCCTTCCAGTATTTTTCAAGACTTGGACATGTCCAAAACATATGAATTATTGAAGCTTCTCCATTGTTACATATATCACAATAAAGAGATATATCCAAATAAAAATGAGGTAGCTTATCCTTGGTCATGTAAGCCCTATGGAAAACTTTAAATTGTAGGAGGGAGTGGCGGGAACATAATGATGAAGAGTTGACCAATTTAAAAAGTTCATTCCAAAGTTTCCTCAGAAATTGAAGTCTGTAAATCTTGTTCCCAAAGATTTTTAATTTTGTCTAAAGGAGCATTTCTCATTCCCAGCAATATGCCATAAATATTGGATATTGGATTTGAAAAGGTTTCAAATTAGAAATTACATCTAATATGTTCTTATTGGGGCTTTTAGGAAAAGTACGTAATCGTGATCGCAGAAAGTCTCCAATTTGTAGATATCGAAAAAAGTGGGTTTTTGGTAAGCTATACTTAGCTGACAATTGCTCAAATGAAAGGAGACTTCCTCCAACAAACAAATCCTGGAAGCATTTAATACCCAATCTATCCCATTCATTAAAAACTAGATTGGTCGTAGAGGATTTTTTAAAAAATTAGAAAAAATGGGACTTGAAAGGAAAAATCTCAATAAACTATTTTCTAAATTGTACCCAGATCCTCAAAGTATGTTTAACCACCAAATTTTCAGTTAGTTTACTTAAAGATAAAGGAAGTGAGGATCCAAGAAGAGAAATGATAGGAAATTTATTAACAGAATTAACTTCTAAAGAAACCCATACCAGACAGAGCTCAGGGTTAATATAGAATGACCAAAATATGAGGTTTTGTATATTGACTGCCCAGTAATAAAACCTAAAATCTGATAAAGCTAAACCTCTATTCTTTTTAGCTTTTTGAAGATTAACTTTATTTAGTAAAGAATGTTTATTTTTCCATATATGAGAAGATAGAATAGAATCAAGAGAATCAAAAAAGGATTTAGGAATAAAAATGGGTAAGGCCTGAAAAAGTTATATAAACTTAGGCAGGATACTCATTTTACTAGAATTAATTTGACCAATCAACGATAACAAGAGGGGCGACCAGTTTGCTAGTGCCCTTTTTACATAATTCAGTAGGGTAAGAAAATTTTCTTTAAGTAGGTGTTCATAATTCTTAGTAATTGTTACACCCAAATAGGTAAATTGATTTCTTACACTTTTAAAAGGAAGGTTGGTATTAACTGATACCAAATTATTCAAAGGAAAAAGTTCACTCTTATGTAAATTCAGTTCATCTCCTGAATGTGGCTAAAACAGGAGTGTAAAGAAAGCACAGGAGATAACGAAGTCTCGACATTAGAAATAAAAAGCAATAGGTCATTAGCATAGAGCGAAATTTTGTGGGTAGTATCTCTCCTAAAAATATCAGTGATATCACTAGATTCTCGAAAAGCAATGGCTAAGGGTTCTAAGGCCAGATCAAAGAGCAAAGGGCTCAAATGACAGCCTTGTCTGGTTCCACACTGAAGTTTAAATGGTTTGGAAAATTAGTAAGAACCTGAACAGAGGGAGATAAATAAAGTAATTTGATCCATTGAATGAAATCAGATCCAAGATTAAATTTTTCTAAGGTTTTAAATAAATATTCCATTCAACCTTCTCAGTGTCTAAGGATATCACACATTCTGATATCTCCTTAGAAGGAGAATAGATAACATTTAATAAATGACGAATATGAGTGTGATCTGAGACAGCAATCTCTTTATATTTACAGGATCGAACTAATGAAATCATTTGGTTATCAATAAAAAAATCATCAATCCTGGAATACGTATAATGGACACGAGGAAAAAATGAATACTCCCTGTCTGCTGGATGTAAGAGATGCCAGACATCAGCAATACCGCATTTCATTAGAAAAGATTGAATAAACCAAGCTGATTTATTGAGTGTCGCTGGTTTAGAAGATGACTGATGTAAAACTGGATCTAATCAGCAATTAAAATCTCCTTCCATTACCAATGAGTAAAGACTCAAATCTGGCAAAAACGAAAAAAAAAATGCTCAAAGAATCCCGGATCATCTATATTCAGGGCATACAGATTAGCAAATACCATTAATTTATTATCTAATTTTCCTGACACTGTAACAAAATGCCCATTAGTATCAGACACTACTTTATGTTGGACAAAGGGAACTGTGTTATCTATAAAGATTGAAACTTCCCTAGACTTAGCCTGAACAGAGGACTGAAAAGGTAGGCCTCTCCATCAGCTAAAAAGGTGTAAATTGTCAGATTTACGTACATGAGTTTCTTGTTAAAAAATAACTGGTACCTTAAGTTTTTTAATATAGGCAAAAATCTTATTCTATTTCACAGGGTGATTTAAACCTTTCACATTAAAACCAAGTCAGTTAATAGTTTGATCCATTTTTAATACTATTTAAAAGAAAGATTAATGTAATAACCATTAGAATGTATATGAAAACCAAACAATGAACCTTGAGATAGGGTAATCAAGCAACAGATTTGGCTGAGTCCAAAACAGTTTCCAGACACAAAAACCATCCCCCCTTCCTCTTTCCAAAGTCAGAAGTTCGACCAATAGATAGCCAACAGCTACAACAAATAATAACATCCCCTCTAAAAAACCTACTGGTCTAGCTCCAAGTTAATTTCAAGGTTGGCTGCATTCCAACCTAGACAAAACAACAGACAGAGAAAAAAACTTAACTCTCGTAACAAGAGCACATATAGATTTGTTATTACAGTTTCAAAATGATAAAATGAAAAAGACCCATACAAAGCCTTATTGATACTGAGCAGTTAATCTTCTGATTCTAAGAATTCGTGAGCTTGTTCAGTTGAACAGAACCACTTCTTAGAGCCATCCCTCAGTATTAATTCTGAGCCGAGCAGGATAACGAAGAGAAGGCTTGAAACCTTTGTTAAACTGTTCCGACAACATTTTTGAACTTAGCATGCTTATTCATGACCTTGGGTGAAAAATCCTCGAGAATTCTAATCTTCTTGCCATTATAATCAATCATTCCTCTTCGACGGGATTCACAAATTATAAGTTCCTTTGTTTGAAATTCATGAAAACAGATTATCACTGATTTGGGTCTTGCTCCTGGAGCTGGTCTGGGCACAGGCGATCTTAGAGCCTCATAGGTAAAGGCAATCATAGGTAAAGATGGTAACATTTTAGGAAATAATTGCGCCAAAAAGCTTGCAAGGAATTCCGTAGGCTGATCACCTTCTGTTAACTCTTTAAGGCCCAGAATTTGTAGATTATTTCTTCTGCTTCTATTTTCTAAATCGATAATCTTGTCTTAATTTTTCATTAGACTTTGATTGTTTTTCACAAAGCTTTTGCAGCTCATCAATTTTCACATCCAAAATTATCAGAGTTGCTTCATTCTCTTCTATTTGTTTATCATGTTCAGTTGAATCCAATTTTGCATCTATTCATTTAATCTCAGTGGAAGATTCTTTACTGTGTTTTTGAAGAAATTCCATAATAGATTCCAAAGATGCAGGAGGATATTCTTTTTAAGTACCTTTGGCACCCCTTGTACTTATTTTAAAACAATATCACATTTAAAAGTAAGGTTTCAAAACAGGTTGGAAACAGTAAAGTAAGTAAAATAGGGGCAACTCAAAAAGCTGCTACTCCATCAATGACCAGCAGGAATCTCATTTTCCTCTTTGAAAAACTTTTGTGTTCTTTCTTTGTTTCGTGGCTATCTGGAGAAGACAAATTTCAGAGTTGTATATGGATACATGCTTTGATAATAAATGAACCTTTTAATCTTTGAATGCCTTTTTTTTGAAACTTTGAATAGTCACCATGGCCTTCTGTGTGGTAAATCATGCCTAAGCCTTCTTATAATGTTTTTTGAGGAAAGTTGATGAAGGCAAGGTAGTGTAAGTTGTTTACATGGACTTTAACACGCCTTTGACAAAGTCCAGCATGAAAGTTTGGTTAAGAAGGTTCAGTCACTTGGCATTCAAGATGAGATAGTAAATTAGATTAGAGATTAACTTTGCAGGAGAGTGGTATTAGAGGGTTGCCTCTCTGACTGGAGGCCTGTGAATGCCATAGGGATCAATGCTGGGTCCATTGTTATTTGTTACCTATATTAATGATCTGGATGATAATGTGGTAAACAGTATTAGCAAATTTGCAGATGACACCAAGATTGTGAATGTAGTGGACGGTGAGGAAGACTATCAAAGATTACAGTGGGATTTGGACTAGCTTGAAAAATTGGCTGGAAAATGGCAGATGGAATTTCATGTGAGGTGTTGCAAATTGGGAGGACCAACCAGGATAGAATTTGTACGGGTGGGTGGTGGAGCGCTGAGGAGTGCAGTCGAACAGAGGGATCTGGGAATAGAGAGCCATAATTCCTTGAAAGTGGCATCACAGGTAGACAGCGCTGTAACAAAAGCTTTAGATGCATTAGCCTTCACAAATCAATGTATTGAGTACAGGTATGTTGAAATTGATGCTATGTTGAAATTGTATCAGATGTTGGTGAGGCCTGATTTGGAGTATTGTGCGCAGTTTTGTTCACCTACCTAGAGGAAAGATATAAATAAGATTAAAAGAATGAAGGAAAAAATTACAAGGATGTTGCTGGGACTTGAGTTAAAGGGAAAGGGTGAATAGGTTAGGACTTTCTTCCCTAAAATGTAGAAAATTGAGTGAAGATTTGATGAAGGGGTACAGTTAGGGTAACAGCAAGTAGGCTTTTTCCATTGAAGTTGGGTAAGATTACAAATATAGATCATGGCTTAAGGGTGAAAGCTGAAATGTTTAAGTGGAACATGAGGGGAACGTTCTTCACTTAGGGGTTGGTGATGGTGTGGAACAAGTTGACAGCACAAATGGTGATTGTGAGTTTGATTTCAACATTTAAGAGAAATTTGGATAGGTACATTGATGGGAGGGGTATGGGGGGCTTTTGTCCAGCTGTTGGATGATGGGAGTAGATAGATAAATGGTTCAGCACAGACTAGGTAGGCTGGTTTATCATCAGCCTGAAATGTTAACACTTAATTTCTCTCAAGCTGACCAACCTGAAGAAAACTTATAGTGTTTTCTATTTTCATTTCCTAACATCCTCATTGTTTTGTTATTTGGCACATCTGGAAGTGATGAAAGAAAGTCTATAAATTCAAGCCTTTCTTTTCACTAACTGTAAGGCCATACCATTGTGTCCTCTTTCACCTCTTCCATATGCGTCAAAGATTTGAGCTTTTCTTTTGATTCCTGAAAGTAAAATCCAAAGTAACTTTTGAAATTGTGATCTTGATATATTTACGAGCCATTGGTTCAACAGCCATAAGATGGTTTCATTTGGCTAAACAGATGCTATTTGAGACTGACAGGACTGAAGCCAAACACAGAGACAGCACCCTTTAGATGTCAATATAACAATAGGAGTCCACGATGAATAACTAATTAAGTGCTGAAAATAACCGGCCTCCACTTCTGACAAAAGTTACAGGGTTGCATTCTTTTCAGCAATTATCAAATCTCGACAAGGAATATTCTGGCACCACAGAGTCTGGCCTCTGTTTTCTACCAGCCACTCTTTCCTTGCCTGTGAGGTGCAGAAACAGAAGGGAAATCTTCAATGAAAGAAGAAACTCTTACTCTCTACTTCCTCCTCACCTAGGTACCTTCTATTGCTGGGTAGCACTGTCAGCAAGCAAAGAAAGAACTCTACACCGTTTTTTTTCCCCTAACAAAGGGTATTACATTGTGGGTGAAAGGGTGGTTCCTTGTAAGAATGACTCAGAAAGCCAAGGTGAAGAAAAGCTGTCAGACTAGAGGAATACTGAGGCATCACTGAGGGAAATCAGGGCTGAGTTAACACAATCCAGCAAGTTACTTTGCATGAAGATCTATTCAAAACAGCTCCCGAAGGATAACATCAAAGTTTTGGAACAGAGGATTCAAATTCAATCAATAGTGTTTCAACACCTATTCCCATTACTGACACAAATTTTCCATAGAACTGCCACAGATTTACCAGCAAGAAAAGTAGGGTGATCCCAACTCAGACTGGGCATAAAGTCTTCTCAAAGGATATCCCAATCACCACAAACCCGCCTTCCACCCGTCCCTCCCAGTTTGCACATGTTTCAATTCTCTCACTCCAGAATTTTTTTTCTGTAATGTATTTCTTTCTTATGTATTTTGCACCACTCTGTACGGAGGGAGGGAGGCAAAAGTCAGAAAATTATAGGCCAGTTAGCCTAACTTCAGGGGTTGGGAAGATGGTAAAGTCTGTTGCTAAGGTCTCAGGTTACTTGGAGGCCAAAGTCAGCATGGTTTCCTTAAGTGGAAATCTTGCCTGATAAATCTGTTGCAATCCCTTGAGGAATAACAGGCAGTATAGACAAATGAGAGTCAGTGGATGTTGTTTATTTAGATTTTCAGAAGACTTTTGACATGGTGTCATACATGACGCTGCTAAACAAAATAAGAGGTATGGTATTAGAGGAAAGATATTAACATGGATAGAAGATTGGCAGATTGGCAGGAAGCAAAAAGTGGGAATAAACAAGGCCAAGGGCTAGTTACGTTCAATAAGGGTCAGTTTTGGGCTGTTTTTTTATCACCTAATATGTCAATGATCTGGATGGTGGATAAAGTTGCAGATGATACAGTAGGATAAGTGGAGGGATAGGTAGTGTTGAGGAAGCATGGAGTTTGCAGAAGGATTCAGACAAATTAAGAAGTAAAGAAGTGGCAACTGAAATATAGTGTCAGGAAGTGTAAGGTCATGCGCTGTGATAGAAGGAATAAAGGTGTAGATTTTCCAAAATGGGGAAAAATCAGAAATGAGTAGTGCAAAGGGACTTGGGAGTCGTCGTGCAGGAATTCCTAAAGCTTAATTGCAGGTTGAGTTGGTGATAAAGAAGGCAAATGCAATGTTAGCATTCATTTTGAGAGGACTAGAATATAAAACCAAGGATGTAATGCTAAAGCTTCATAAGGCATTAGTCAGACCACACTTGGATTATTGTGAGCAGTTTTGGGCCCCATATTTAAGAAAGGATCTACCAAGCGACATAGATGACAACAACGTTTCGCTTCCAGATGTGTTCAGTGCCTTTTATGCTTGCTTTGACTGTCAAAACATGGAGGCTCCTTCACAGACCCCCACAGCCTCTGTTACCTTGTGATTTACAGCCTCTGAGACCAATGTGAGAGCATCCTTCAGGAAGGTCAGCATCCAGCCCAGTTGGGTAACCTGGCCAAGTACTAAATACCTGTGTTGACCAACTGCTTGGAGTGTTTATTGATCTTTAACCTCTTGCTTTGACAGTCCGAAGAGCCCACCTGCTTTAAGCCGGCTTCAATTATTCCAGTGCCTAAGAAGAACATGGTAACCTGCCTCAATGACTATCATCCAGTAGCACTTACATACACTTTGATGAAGTGTTTTGAGATGTTGGTGATGAAACGTATCAACTCCTGGTTGAGAAGTGACTTTTGCCTATTGACACAACAAGTCAACAACAGATGCCATTTCATTAGCTCTTCACTCAATCCTGGAGCAAATGGACAGTGAAAATGCATACATCCAGATGCTCTTCACTGACTACTGCTCGACATTTAATACTATAATCCCCTGAAAATTATTCAATAAGTTTCAAGGTCTACGGCTCAATACCCCTCTGTGCAACTGAATCCTCAGTTTCCACACTTGTGGACCCTAGTCAGTTCATATTGGTAACAGCATCTAATCCACAACCACCATCAGCACAGGTCCACCACAAGGCTGTGTTCTTAGCCCCCTGGTCTACTTGCTTTGTACTTCTAATTGCGAGGCTAAGCACAGCTCAAATGCCATATTTAAGTTTGCTAATGACACTACTGTTGTTGACCTAATTGGAGGTCATGATGAATCAGTATTTTGCAAGGAAACTGAAAATCTGGCTGAGTGGTGCCACAACCACAACCCCTCTTTGAATGCCAGCAAGACCAACCAGCTGATTATTGACTTCAAGAGGAGGAAATCATGGGATCAGAGGTGGAGTGGATCAGCAACTTTAAATTCCTTGGTGTTATAATTTGTAAGGATCTGCCCTAGGCCCAAACATCAATGCCAACATGAGGAAAGCACAGCAGTGCCTTGACTTTCTTTGAAGTTAGAGAAGATTCAGCATGTCATCTAAAACACTGACAAACATCTATAGATGTATGATGGAGAGTGTATTGACTGGTTGCCTCACAGCCCGTGTACAAGATGATGAGAGGCATAGATCGACTGGATAGTCAGAGGTTTTTTCCCCAGGGCTGAAATGGTTAGCATGAGAGGGCACAGTTTTAAGGTGCTTGGAAGTAGGTACAGAGGAGATGTCAAGGGTAAGTTTTTTACGCAGAGAGTGGTGAGTGCACGGAATGAGCTGCTGGCAACAGTGGTGGAGGCAGGCATGATAGGGTCGTTTAAGGGACAGGTACATGGAGCTCAGAAAAATAGAGGGTTATGGGTAAGCCTAGGTAATTTCTAAGGTAAGGGCATGTTCGGCACAGCATTGTGGGCTGAAGGGCCTGTATTGTGCTGTAGGTTTTCTATGTTTCTGTGAACAGAAAAGCCTACAAAAAGTAATGGATATGGCACAGTCCATCCTGTTTAAAGCCCTTCTGACCACTCAGCAAATCTACACTAAGCACCATCAGAGGAAAGGAGTATCCATCACCAAAGACCTCTCCCCCACCCCGTCTCCATGCTCTCTTCTTACTTCCTGCATTGGGAATAAGATACAGGACTCACAGTACACTCCAACCCCCACCACCAGGTTCAGGAACAGTTATTATCCGCAACCATCATGCTCTTGAACCAAAGTGAATAACTTCACTCGCCCCGTCACCAAACTGTTCCTGCATCCTATGGACTCACTATCAAGGAATTTTTGTCTCGTGTTCTCGACATTTATTGCAGGTTTATTTATTATTATTTCTTTGTTTTTTTTCTTTTCTTCTTGTACTTGCACAGTTTGTTGTCTTTTGCATATTGGTTGTTTGTCCTTTTGGGGGCAGTCTTTCTTTGATTCTTTTGTGTTTTTTGTTTTTACTACCAATGCCTGAAAGAAAATTAATCTCAGGGTTGTATATGGTGACATAATGTACTTTGATAATAAATTTACTTTGAACTTAGAATCCTTCCTTGGTGGCAGGAAGGGACAAGGAAAATAATAAAAGATAGGTTTGTAGGTTTATATGAGAAAGGTGAATCGTTATCAGAGACAGTGTTTTGCCTAGATGGTTGCAGTATGCTGAAAATAGAATAAAGCCAGTAAAGTATATTTTGAAGGAAATACCGCTGTAACATAGAAGATTGGCATTCTACTTGTAATCTCCCTTAAGCAACTAAGCTGCCCAGTATAGTGACGCTGATTGTGGCAGACTAGCCAAGACATTTGGACAGATATGGAGTTACTTGATTCTTAAAATCACAAATATTGACTGTGTTTTTGAATTGGCTAAGATAGGAGCAAGTGTGGGACGAAGACACTATGACAATATTCACAATTAAGGTTGACAGTGTATGATTTTGTAAGGAAAGATAATCAGAATTTTACTAATCATAACAGTGATGACACTATGTTATCAGTGCTGTCAGTTCCTTATAAATTGGACTTTTTTTCCAGGTAAAAGTGCTTTGGGCTTGTAAATATCTTTTATACTGATTGGCATGAATACCTCATCTGTCATATTCGAAGATTACCATTGAAGGTGAAAAAGCAGTAGATACAATTAACATTGTTTTTTTGAAAGTCATACTGTCTGTCATGTCAGTGTATGATGAACTATGACATCTTGATTAATAGTTCATTTATGAAAAAAAGTTGAAGGGTTGTATTTTCTGAATAGATCACAATGTCATCAGTGAACAAAATCCTGTTATAGGTAACACATTTTTGTAATAAATTTAAATTTTCATGTCTAAAATGCTTGGCATGATTTTCCATGTGGCAATGTGTATGCACCCTGTAAATTATTACAGTACAGGGTTTATAATACTCACACCCCTTGAAAGAAGTTTAATGCATTCTTGAATGGATTAGAACAATCTGTAATCATTGCTTGAACTGTCACCTTAAAGCTACTCTCCCACCCCACCAAAAATAAGAAGTCTATTACTCACAGTGCATTAGCAGTGTTATAAATATACCTAATGAGTAAAACTTAAGGGCCTTTTAAATTCTTCTGATTGAACAATTTCAATTTTTAGCACTGAAAAATATGTTAAAAGATTTGTAATTAGTATTCTCTTTTGTATTGCATGGAAGTAGTTAATCAATTTCCCCAAATTAGAAGTGGGATGGCTTGCTCCAAATCTAGAATGCAAAGCAAGACTCTCAGCCCTAAATGTCAACTGTTTACTCTTTTCCACAGATGCTGCCTGACCTGCTGAGTTCCTCCAGCATCTTGGATTTCCAGCATCTCTGGACTTTCTCGTGTTTGTGATTCTACATAGAATCCAGTCTCATAGCTAAGTTTAGGATGCCCATTTATCCAATTATTATGGATTTGAGATGATGATTTCAGGAGGCCAGTGGAAATTACGAACACTTTGAGTGATACCTTGCATCCCAGGGCTTGGTGTTACCATTGAAGGATGCAACTTCCTTTTAGGGACTGCAGATGATCTTTAAGCTCTAGTCATTCCTCAACTTATCACTCAGTTTGCAGAGAACATTTGTGGAGGTGATCACCAACCAGTCATGTGATCACGCAGAAAGCCTCATCTCTCCTTCACCTGACACCTGATAGATATTCAACATAATGACCAAATTCAATTAATTTGCAACTAAAATTTGGGTTTGTTTTGCTTACATTGCAGTTTATGGTAACAATGACGAAGCTTGTAAAAATACCCAAACTGGAACTGACTGTAAGATATTCCAAGATTACTTTCAATGTTCATGATCTAACACCCCCGCTCCTTTGAGACAGGTTCTTTTCTATGCAGCAAATTGAGGCTCTGAATAATCTCATGGATTAATGATTGAGTTAGTTTTGGGGTCCCGGGAGGGGATATAAGCAAAGCTAATGTTTGTCAGAAGAATTAGTTAAATTGATAATTTGATGGCTGCATTCTAGTGTGGTCAATAATCAATGCAGTTGTTCATCAGTTGTCCATCAGTTGTCCTGAATTGGTTCAAACATGATGCCAATGGTGATGGACCTCAAACAGTTTGACTTGAATTATGCATAATTGCTGAACCCTTAAGGCTCCAAAGCATTTTGCTCTATCTGGTAACAACACAACTTTTCCAATTCTATTCAGACGACAACAAATAATTTACAGCCGAATTTGACAATTTTGCAATAAAAATAGAAAATGCTCAACACATCAGGTAGGTTCATGACCTCTAGAACAGAAACAAGTTAAAATTAAACACTTTTAAATGTCGTACTGTCTGTCAAGTCAGAGTACTGAAGGTGGGTGTGTGGCTGGTGATTGCGGTTGAGCGATATTAAGGATCAAAGGGAAGAACTCTGATTAGATTGAATGCAACAGAGAATAAATGACAGTAAGAATGTTGGTGCAAGCCAGAATTTGCAGAGATCCGCCATTTCACAGGTCATAAGGGTTAAAGGAGATTACAGAAGGGAGGACAAACAATGAAATGAGGTGTTACATAGAAACATAGAAATCGACAGCACATTACAGGCCCTTCGGCCCACAATGTTGTGTCGACATTCTAAAATACTCTAGAAACTGCCTAGAATAACCCTTCCGCATAGCCGTACATTTTTTTAAGCTCCACGTACCTATCTAAGACTCTATTGTATGCACCTCCACCACCATTGCTGGCAGTGCATTCCATGCACCTACCACTTTCTGTGTGAAAAATTTACTTCTGACATCCCCCTTGTAACTACTTCCAAGCACCTTAAACATAGAAACATAGAAAATAGGTGCAGGAGTAGGCCATTCAGTCCTTCGAGCCTGCATCGTCATTCAGTATGATCATGGCTGATCATCCAACTCAGAACCCTGTACTTGCTTTCTCTCCATACCCCCTGATCCCACAAGGGCCATATCTAATTTCCTCTTAAATATAGCCAATGAACCGGCCTCAACTGTTTCCTGTGGCAGAGAATTCCACAGATTCACCACTCTCTGTGTGAAGAAGTTTTTCCTCATCTCGGTCCTAAAAGTCTTCCCCTTTATCCTTAAACTGTGACCCCTCGTTCTGGACTTACCCAACATCGGAAACAATCTTCCTGCATCTAGCCTGTCCAATCCCTTTAGAATTGTATACGTTTCAATAAGATCTCCCCTCAATCTTCTAAATTCCAGTGAGTATAAGCCTAGTCGATCCTGTCTTTCTTCATATGAAAGTCCTGCCATCCCAGGAATCAATCTGGTGAACCTTCTCTGTACTCCCTCTATGGCAAGAATGTCTTTTCTCAGATTAGGGGACCAAAACTGCACACAATACTCTAGGTGCAGTCTCACCAAGGCCTTGTACAACTGCAGTAGAACCTCCCTGCTCCTGTACTCAAATCCTTTTGCTATGAATGCCAACATACCATTTGCCTTTTTCACGGCCTGCTGTACCTGCATGCCCACCTTCAATGACTGGTGTACAATGACACCCAGGTCTCGTTGCATCTCCCCTTTTCCTAATCGGCCACCGTTCAGATAATAACCTGTTTTCCTGTTCTTGCAACCAAAGTGGATAACCTCACATTTATCCACATTAAATTGCATCTGCCATGAATTTGCCCACTCACCTAACCTATCCACGTCACCCTGCTTCCTCTTAGCATCCTCCTCACAGCTAACACCGCCGCCCAACTTCGAGTCATCCGCAAACTTGGAGATGCTGCATTTAATTCCCTTGTCTAAATCATTAATATATATTGTAAACAACTGGGGTCCCAGCACTGAGCCTTGTGGTACCCCACTAGTCACTGCCTGCCATTCTGAAAAGGTCCCGTTTACTCCCACTCTTTGTTTACTGTCTGCCAACCAATTCTCTATCCACATCAATACCATACCGCCAATACCGTGTGCCTTAAGTTTGCACACTAATCTCCTGTGTGGAACCTTGTCAAAAGCCTTTTGAAAATCTAAATATACCACATCCACTGGCTCTCCCCTATCCACTCTACTAGTTACATCTTCAAAAAATTCTATAAGATTCATCAGACATGATTTTCCTTTCACAAATCCATGCCGAATTTGTCCGATGATTTCACCTCTTTCCGAATGTGCTGTTATCACATCTTTGATAACCGACTCTAGCATTTTCCCCACCACCGATGTCAGACCAACCGGTCTATAATTCCCTGATTTCTCTCTCCCTCCTTTTTTAAAAAGTGGGCATACATTAGCCACCCTCCAATCCTCAGGAACTAACCCAGAATCTAAGGAGTTTTGAAAAATTATCACTAATGCATCCACTATTTCTTGGGCTACTTCCTTAAGCACTCTGGGATGCAGAACATCTGGCCCTGGGGATTTATCTGCCTTTAATCCCTTCAATTTACCTAACACTACTTCCCTACTAACATGTATTTCTCTCAGTTCCTCCATCTCACTAGACCCTCGGTCCCTTACTATTTCTGGAAGAAAATTTTTTGTCCTCCTTAGTGAAGACAGAACCAAAGTAATTATTCAATTGGTCTGCTGTGTCTTTGTTCCCTATGGTTAATTCACTTGTTTCTGACTGTAAAGGACCTACATTTGTCTTGACCAATCTTTTTCTTTTCACGTATCTATAAAAGCTTTTATAGTCAGTTTTTATGTTCCGGGCCAGCTTTCTCTCATAATCTTTTTTCCATTTCCTAATTAAGCCCTTTGTCCTCCTCTGCTGGTCTCTGAATTTCTCCCAGTCCGCAGGTGTGCCACTTTTTTTTTTGCTAATTTATATGTTTCATCTTTGGAGTTAATACTATCCCTGATTTCCCTTGTCAGCCACGGGTGCTCTACCTTCCCTGGTTTATTCTTTTGCCAAACTGGGATGAACAATTGTTGTAGTTCATCCATGTGATCTTTAAATGCTTGCCATTGCATATCCATCGTCAGTCCTTTAAGTATCATTTGCCAGTCTATCTTAGCTAATTCACGTCTCATACCTTCAAAGTTACCCTCCTTTAAGTTCAGAACCTTTGTTTCTGAATTAACTATGTCACTCTCCATCTTAATGAAGAATTCCACCATATTATGGTCACTCTTACCCAAGGGGCCTCACATGACAAGATTGCTAACTAACCCTTCCTTATTGCTCAATACCCAATCTAGAATGGCCTGCTCTCTAGTTGGTTCCTCGACATGTTGGTTCAGAAAACCATCCCGCATACATTCCAAGAAATCCTCTTCCTCAGCACCCTTACCAATTTGGTTCACCCAATCTATATGTAGATTGAAGTCACCCATTATAACTACTGTTCCTTTATTGCACGCATTTCTAATTTCCTGTTTAATGCCAGGCTAATGTCCTTCCTTTCTATTGCGTTAATCTCCTCTCTAACCAGCAATGCTACCCCACCTCCTTATCTTTCCTGTCTATCCCTCCTGAATATTGAATATCCCTGGATGTTGAGCTCCCATCCTTGGTCACCCTGGAGCCATGTCTCTGTGATCCCAACTATATCATATTCATTAATAACAATCTGCACATTCAATTCATCCACCTTGTTACGAATGCTCCTTGCACTGACACATAAAGCCTTCAGGCTTGTTTTTACAACCCTCTTAGCCCTTATACAATTATGTTGAAAAGTGGCTCTTTTTGAATTTTGCCCTGGATTTGCCTGCCTGCCACTTTTACTTTTCACCTTACTACTTTTTGCTTCTACCCTCATTTTACACCCCTCTGTCTCTCTGCACTTGTTCCCATCCCCCTGCCACATTAGTTTAAAGCCTCCTGAACAGCAGTAGCAAATGTTCCCCCTAGGACATTGGTTCCAGTCCAGCCCAGGTGCAGACCGTCCTAAAACAATGCTCCCTCAAGTTAGCCATTTCAGCCCCAGGATTAAGCCTCTGGCTATCCACACAATCAATGCCCCTCATCATCTTATACACCTCTCAGGTCATCTCTCAACCTCCATCATTCCAAGGAGAAAAGGCAAATTTTGCTCAACCTATTCTCATAAGGCATCCAGGCAACATCCTTGTAAATCTCCTCTGCACACACTCTGGAGTATCCACGTCCTTCCTGTAATGAGGTGACCGACACGGAACACAGTAGTCCAAGTGGGGTCTAACTATACCTATAAGATTATCTTACAGCTCTTGAACTTAATCCCACGATTGCTGAAAGCTAACCCACCACAAGCCTTCTTAACAACACTGTCAACCTGCACAGCAGCTTTGAGTGCCCTATGGACAAAGCTTCCAAGATCTCACTGATCCTCCAGATTGCCAAGAGTCTTACCATTAATATCATATTCTGAATTCAAATTTGAGCTACCAAAATGAATTACTTCACACTTAGCAAGATCGAACTCCATCTGCCACTTCTCAGCCTAGTTCTGCATCCTATCGATGTTGCGCCTTAACCTAGGACAAACCTCCAGACTATCCACAACTCCTCCAACTTTTGTGTCATCAGCAAACTTTACTAACCCACCCTTCTACTTAAGAAGTGTTTTATTGTCAAAGCTGTTGCTTTATTGGAGTCAGTGAAGGCTGGCAAACACCACAATAATGAATTTTGGAGACTGCACAGACAGCAGCAAGGTTAGAGAGTCCAAATGCAAGAAGGTTGGTTAAAAGTACACATAAATAGGGAGGGAATAAGGCACTGATCAGATTTTCAGAACTATTGAAATATTGTAACAATTGAAAATAAAGAACATGAATAAAGATAAATAAAAATAGAGAACATAAATAGATAAAGAATAGAATGTCATGTCTATTCTATTTCTGGGAAGACCATGACTCACAAGTTCAGCTATGAAGTATTAAATGTGACTATTGCTTTGTTTTAACTTAGGATGTTTACAAGACGGATAGAGGAAAGTTCAAAATTCAAAGCACATATATTATCAAAATCCAGTTCTGCCTGAAATTAATTTTCTTGCTGGCATTCACAGTAGATAGAGAGAAAAAAAACAATAGAATCAACTTCCAAAAAGAAAAAACTACAGCCAGCCAATGTGCAAAAGATGACAAACTGCAAGTACAAAAAGATAAACAAATAGTTATAACAAATAAATAATAATTAATTAATATTGAGAACATGAGTTATAGAGACCTTGAAAGTTAGTCCATAGGTTGTGGAATCAGTTTAGTGTTGAGGTAAGTGAAGTTACCCACTTTTGTTCAGGATGGTTGAAGGATGCTAACTGTTCCTGAACCTGGTCGTGTGGGGCCCAAGACTCTTGTACCTCCTTCCCGATGGCAGTAGCGAGACAAGAGTGTGGCCTGGATGGCAGGGGTCCTTGATGATGGATGCTACTTTCTTTTGTCAACACTCCTTGTAGATGTGTTCAATGGTGGGGAGGACTTTTCCTTTCATGGATTGGACTGTATCCTGTATCCACTGCTCACTGTGGACTTTGGTCTCCATACCAGGTTGTGGTGCAACCAGTCAGGGTACACCCCACCCAGCATCTACAGCATTTTGCCAAAGTTTGAGATGACATGCCAAATCTTCACAAACTTCTAAGAAAGTAGAGGTGCTTCATTGTAATGTTACTTACAGGACAAATCGGTAGAATTTCATAGTACTTAGCTTAATGGTTTCAATCTGCCATCAATTTTAATCCATATAATTAATGTTAATCTCTATTTAATTTTCCTCTCAGCAACTATCTGGAATGCTACACTCCAGTAAAATGCAAATATAACCATACTTAAATGGATCCTGAAGCGAGTAAAATTCATAATCAGATTCAGGTTTTTTTTTTTCACTGTCTTATATGGCATGATATTTGCTGTTTTATGGCATCGGTACTGCACAAGGACGTAAAATTATTACAAATTATAAAATAAATAAATAATGCCAACAAAAAGAAATAACAGAGTTCATGGATTCAAGGATTGTTCAGAAATCTGATTGTGGAAGGTAAGAAGCTGCTTTTGAATCATTGATCATCTCCTGTACTTCCTTCCTAATGAAGTAATGAGAAGAGGGCATCTCCTTTCTTAGTAATGGATGCCTGGATGCCACCATCTCGGTGCACTAAGTTTTGAAGACGTCCTTGATTTTGTGGAGGGTTGTGCATGTGATGGATTTGCCCATGTCCACAAGCCTCTACAGCCTCTAGTGACTCGAGATATTGGAGGCTTCATGCCAGGGTGTGATCTACTAGTCAGAATCTTTTCCACCATAAATCCATAGAAACTTTGAAGAATCTTTACTGACCTACCTTATTTCCTCTAATGAAGTAGAGCCTTTGGCATGCCATCTTAGGGATTGCATCAATATGTGGGGCACAGGATAGATCTTCTGAAATTCTGACACCCAGGAAAGTAAAACTGATCACTCTTACCACTGATGACCCCTCAATGAGAACAGCTGTGTGTTCTCCCAACTTCCCCCTCACTGAAGTCCAGAATCAGTTCCTTAATCCTACTGTGCAAGGTTGTTGTTGTGACACCACTCAACCAGCTGATCTACCTCACTGCTGCACGCATCTATGCCAACTATGAACAGTATGGCATAGATCCAGATTCCAGCTGCAGAGAATCATAACAGGTGGTGTAGCAAGAAGGATGACGAAGGGGTAGGAGGAAGAATCCTACTATATTACTGTGGTAACCCAAAATATGTGATGGAGATAGCTGGGGGTATGAGAAATATGAATATTAAGACCGCATTGCAGATACAATGTAACAAAAGCAAGTTTGATGATACAATGCAAACATGAGGAAATCTCTTCCAACCCGATGGCATGAACATTGATTTCTCTAACTTCCATTAATGCCCCCCTCCCCTTCTTACCCCATGGCTTATTTACTTATCTATCTATTTATCTCTTTATTTATTTATTTATTTATTTATCTATTTATCTATTTATTTATCTATTTATTTATTTATCTATTTATTTATTTATTTATTTATTTATTTATTTATCTGTTTATTTATTTATTTATTTATTTATTTATCCATCTAGCCATCCATTTATTTATCTATCTATCTATCTATCTATCTATCTATCTATCTATCTATCTATCTATCTATCTATCTATCTATCTATCTATCTATCTATCTATTTATTTGTCTGTCTGTCTATCCATCCATTTATTTTTTTATCTATCTATCTATCTATCTATCTATCTATCTATCTATCTATCTATCTATCTATCTATCCATCTATTTATTTATTTGTCTGTCTGTCTATTTATTATTTCCCCCTTTTTTCTTTTCTCCCTCTCTTTTTTCTTTCTCTGCCCCTCTCACAATCACTCCTTGCTTGCTCTCCATCTCCCTCTGGTGCTCCCTTCCCCCTTTCTTTCTCCCTAGGCTTCCCGTCCCATGATCCTTTCCCTTCTCCAGCTCGGTGTCCCTTTTGCCAATCAACTTTCGAGCTCTGAGCTTCATCCCTCCCCATCCTGTCTTCTCCTATCATTTCTGATCTCCCCTTCCCACTTTCAAATCTCTTGCTATCTCTTCTTTCCATTAGTCCCGACAAAGGGTCTCGGCCCGAAACATTGACTGTACTTCTTCCTATAGATGCTGCCTGGCCTGCTGCGTTCCACCAGCATTTTGTGTGTGTTGCTTTAATGTTATAACCTGGGTGTGGGATGGAGGTACATCTCTACCAAAGAAGGTATAAGGTGCTCCTTCCCTCCACCAGCTTGCAAGTCACCTTTGGACAAGATGCAGCACCTGCTTAGCCCTCCTGATCAGTGTCACGTGAAACCAGGGGAGAAGGTGGTGGATGGTCATATGAGCAGCTGGTGCACGTGACAGATTGTGATTATGCGACCACTGACACCAGGCGGACAACCTCTGAAGAGTATGGATAAAGCCTGGGATCACCTGTCTTGTAAAGATACTGCCCAGAAGAAGGTAATGGCAAACCACTTCCATAGCAAAATTCTCCAAGAACACTCAGGGTCACGGAAAGACCATGATCTCGTGCGCCAAAGGACACAGCACAGAACGTTGTAACCTGATTCACCGTTCTTGCCAAATGCAGTTCACGGATCACTCTTCAAGCAGGCTCAACTTTCATCAACACCATTGCACATCATTCCCTGCTTATTTATCCATCAAACACAGTTTACACATCATGGTTAAAAGCTCTTCTACTTAGATGTCTTGCTGACACAATGATGACTTGTTTACATCAGTTCAGTGGGTTCAGGACAGATGATGAGCTCAGCATGAGACCTGTAGGCAGTGTCTGATGGGAGGGTAACTGGGTTGTTTGGGAGATGATGTTTATATTCCACCTTTTATACTGGAGACACAAAGCTCATGGGCGTTGGCCATGCATCAGAGACATAGATTATAGCCACCTCAAGTACTGGAGAGATACCAGTAATACTGTCTCCGCAAAGTCCTCTAAATCAACAGGCAGGAGAAGTGAACCATTGCAGTACTCTCTTCCGAGCCAATATCCTCCAAATTTAGGACCTTATCGCAGTCACTTGGCTCCAGCGGGAAGGACCCATTAGCACCAGCTCTGCAGATACTATTCTGATCTTCTTTGTAACAGAATATCAAAGGGAAAAAAATCAAGGATGTTCACAAACTTTTATTGAAATGCTGTAACATACCCAATAGCCTTTGGGAATTTTCTGTCCCAATACCTGCTCGAAGTGGAAAAGGAGCTGTCAGTTTGGCATTGAGAACAATGAATCCATTTACAAAGAGCATTGCAAAACTTCAAGCTATCCTTTGACTTACCCTGGCAAGTACCTTCTGCACGGCTGCAGCAGAGCCTAATCACCTCAGTCCCAGTGAACTGGATTGGAAGCAAGTAATCCTCGATCCTGAGGAAAACTTGAGATAGAAGACAAAGAAAGAAACGTGCCTTCAAAGTATAAAAAATATATTAGATCAGGAGTTTGAACGCTTGATCAAGGGTTTCTAAAAGGAGGCTAAAGATGAAAAGCAGCAAAGAAGTTTCCTTTAAACAGCAACCCTGCTATTATAAGAATATTGAATGATTTCCTGGGATGCGCCTTCTTGCCTGTCTACCTGCAATGCACTTTATCTAGAAGCTGTTACTCTTTATTCTGCATCAGTTATTGTTTCACCTTGTACTGCCTCACTGCACTGTGTACTGATTTAATCTGTATGAATGGTATGCAAGACAAGCTTTTCAGTCTATTGTACTTATGTACATGTGACGATGATAAACTAATTGTTTATTTTTTAATTTATTGACATACAGCGTGGAATAGGCCCTTCCAGTCCTTTGAGCCACACCTGATTTAACCCTAGCCTTATCACAGAACAATTTACAATGACCAATTAACCGGTCAATTGGTATGTCTTTGGAGTGTGGGAGGAAACCCATGTAGTCACGGGGAGAACAAACAAACTCCTTGCAGGCAGCAGCGGGAATTGAAACCGAGTCATTGCGTAAAGCATTGCGCTAACCATTACTGGTTCAAAAGTCCACAGTAAAGTTATTATCAAAGTACCTGTGTATCCTGAGATACAACAGAATCCAGAAAGAGAAGTACGCATAACAAAGACTGAAAGGCATGCAATGTGCAAAAGAGAACAAATCATGCAAATATAATAAAAATGTAAACAAATAATACACAGAGCATGAGTCTCTGTGTCCCCAAAGCTGGGGCCACAGGCTTCAGAGTCACTTCAGCACTGAGGAAAGTGAAGCTGGTCCAGGAACTTAATGGCTGCAAAGCAAAAGCCTGGCAGCGTGGGACCCCAGACTCCTTCAAGTCCCACCCAATGATAGTAGTGAGCAGAGAGGGGCGCCGGTCAAATGCAGGCTGAAGATGAGGGCTCAGGTGGGGTATCTTGGCTGGCACAGAGTAGCTGGGCTGAAAACCAGTTCGCTTTCTGCTCGCTTTAGTCTAACTCCAGCCCTCTCTTCTGGCAATGTGAAGGTGGACCTTTGTCTACTTCGTACTTGCATTCCCGAGAGTCAAGTTTGCAGAGTCCTTCAAGAAATCGTAAAATCACTGGTTTGATTAGACGGTTCGAAAGTGCATTTCTTAACGGGAAATGACAGGCTTTGGATTGCAGCGGTAATAGATCAAAGGAAGTGTACCGAGCAGAATATCTGGTAGTTTTGTGAGCTGCCTGTAAAACCTCCCCGGATATCACCAGCACCATCGACAATGATGGAAATAGGCCCAGAATTGTGGCATAAGATCAGAAATGACAGAGCACAGAGATATTGGTGGGGAGGGGGAAGTAACAGGAAGTTACAGAATTAAAGAACCATAGAACATTACAGCACAGCCCTTCTTGGCTGTGCCGAACCATTTTTCTGCCTAGCCCCACTGACCTACACCCAGACCATATCCCTCCATACACCTCTCACCCATGTACCTGTCCAAGTTTAGATGGTAAGGCAATGGAATTATTTGAATACCAAAACCAGAATTTAAATTTGAGACTTTGCTAACTTGTGATTGATTAAAATAGATTTAATTGACTATTTTTCTTATGTTTGTATGCACGACAGGGATTCACAACATTTCTTTATGCCATGGATCCCTACGGTTAACCAATGGGTCCGTGGATCGCAGGTTGGGAATCCCTGGTAAAATTGCCCACTCACCTCAGCCAAGGCATTAACAGTCCCTGAAAATGGCATCACAGTGAGACAGGGTGGTGAAGAAGGTGATGGCATGATGTCTTTCATCAGTGAGTGTAGGAGCTTGAATGTTTTAAACTTTCATTGTCCAAGATGGAGGATGCATCTGGAGTAATGCGTACAATTTGGTTATAGGCAAGACACTATTAAAGTGATAAGAATGTAAAGGAGGTACTACACATGAGAATGGTGCCAAGACTTGAGGGCTTTAGCTATAGTGGGATGTTGGTCCAGCAAGAATTTTATTTCTTAGAGCATAGGAGACTGAGTGGTGACCTTGTAGGGGTGTATAAAATAACAAGGAATAAACACACACAGTCTTTTACCCAGGGAAAGGGCATAGATTTAAGGGGAGAGGGGAAAGATTTAAAAGAGACCTGAGAGGCAACTTCTTCGCACGGAGGATGGTGCACATATGGAATGAGCTGACAGGTAAGCGGCTGAGGTGGGTAAAACAACAACATTTAAAAGACAGGTACATAGTTTGGAAAGGTTTTGCAAGATTTTGGCCAAATGCATTTGTGGCACTAGCTTAGATAGACAGCTTTGTTGATGTGGAGGAGCTGGGCTGAAGCACTCACTTCCAAGCTGTATGATTCTATGACCCTAACATGATACAGACTGTTGAGTGTAGGCTGGTTGTCATTGAAATCCATGGTAATTTGTAAATACATCCAATGCACTGAGGTAAATTTATCCTAACAGCTTGGAATGCATTGACTGAAAAGATAAAAGGGAGAAAAATAAACACAGGAGATTTGGCAGATGCTGACAATTCAGGGTAACACACACAAACCACTGGAAGAACTCAGCAGGTCAGGCAGCAGGGGAACAAAGAGATGGCATTTCGGGCCAAGACCCTTCATCACAAGTCAGTTGTAAACAGGAGATTAAGTAATATTTTTGTACAGTACCATTTATAAAATGTGGAAAGATTATGGGAAAAAACTGGAAAGGTAAGATTAATTGGATATGTCTTCAGTCACAGAGATTGCCAGTGATACCACTGTTCCACTGATTAAGCATTGGGAAAATCAGGTCTGTTTGACAACACTGTCCCTTCACTGCATCCATTGTAGAAAGAACCCTCATCCTAAATCTACCAGATGGGTGATTATTGAAAATTCTGTCATGCAGACTGGAATCTTCCAGTGGTTCTTATATTGTTGTTCAGTGTAGGTTGTGAGCTAATTTTATCAGAAGCTTTTGGACTTTTATGCTCTACTAATATCAATTTGAAAAGAAACAGTTTTTTTAACAATATGCTTCAAAATACTTGATTGCAAAACTATTCATGAATTTTCTGAATTTTGATTTTGTATGTCATTAACTGTTGAAAAATCGAGTCCTTAATTTGTTAATAATCTTATTCAATAAGTATATTTGCTCAAGGTTTACCTTAAAGGCACTAAAAATATTAACAGTATAAATAACGATATATTGAGTTCAACTGAACTTTGAAAGGAAGAAAACATTTTCTTGAAAGCTGTATTACTTTTGACTTCTGATGCAGTTAATAAAAACCTAATTCAAAATTCCTATTTTCTGTTGTTGCACATTTACGTCAATGGTAAGTGTTGAAAAGGGAAGAACAGTCAGAACATCAATGCGACACATTATTGAACATTAGAAGACAAATTCCTCAGTAACAGCCTTTGGAACATCCATTTGTATTTGTTACAACTGTCACATTTTACAATAGACACAACATTTCCCACTTTGATGTAGAAAAAAAATCAGACAATCTGTTTGAAATATGTGAATCCATTTTAAAAAATGACACACTGCTTCAGAGTTCTCAGCACTGTTTCAGTTTAATATTAAGAATCTTTTCTGCATGACCGCCAGGGTAGAACTTGAATTAATCATTGAAGATAAAATGTATGTATTTGATTTTTGAAAAACAAAAGGCATTGCATGTGGCACATTTGCTTCTTGTGGTGCCTTCCTGAGGCTTTTTTGACACCTTAGCGGTAAAGTTAGGTTAGTTTTGAGTGCAGTAGTGTCAAGTGGCTGCTTGTGGGCTTGACACTATTTCTGATCATTGTACCTCCAGTGGAGACACAAGGATAAATTGTAATGCTGTGGGAAGCTAGAGGAAACTGCAACTTCTTGCACAGCTCTTTCAAATAAAAAAATCACCATTGCAACCCTATATTTTCTATGAAACCACTTTGCTGACCCATTTATATGAAAGTACAAAGAAAAAATAATCTGCATTTTTAAAAATCATCATGTAAATACACATGAAGTGAGTGATTGACATGTAAATGGTTATGTCGACGGACACAATACTCTTGTCAGGATAGAATGAAGAACAATTTGCAGGTAGATGCACAAATCACAAAGGCTACTTTTACTAATAGCTTTAAAATAAACGGTATACCTGAGAAGTCTGCTCTCTAATCGTATAGTGAAACATTACAATAATTTGGGATTTTTTTGAAGAAAACTGAAACTTGTAGTGAATGTTTATAAATCCACTGGAAGTCTGTTCATAAGAACATAGCTTCATTTGCTTGGGCCTAACCTGTCAGTTTTAGTTCAGAGCTAATAGCTGGCAAAGTCTAGCGATAAGATTTGTAGCTGTTTCCTATTAGTGAGAATCTAGCACTGAAACTATGGGCCAGTAGTTGATCCTGGCTAGAAGTGCAAAACAGCAGTCCAGCAATGGGTGTGTTTTTTTTAAATTCTTTTACCTATTGATCTTGATTTTGGAATTCAATAAGATTTTGGGTTTTTTTTCATACATTACTCTGAACAACAATTTGTCCCCCAGTAATTTTAAAAAATGTGTTTTGTTACGAATGAGACATGTTTAACAAATGAGATTCCTTAATAGGGTCTGTCAAGGATTTCTCTATTATTAAATAACAGCAGCTGTAGTACTGATTTTCTGCCTTTAGATGTTGTCATTGGGCTTTGTAAATACGAGACTGCATCAGGGTGCCATGAGTCAGGATTACAAAAAAACACTACCTTCTTCTTTGTATCATGGAATTGATTTGTTTATATACATAACATCAAACACTATTGTATCTTTTCTCAGTGCCTGTTTCAACAGTTTAGCTCTTTACCTCATAATTCATTGTCAACATAGCGGTGAAAATTTCATAACTAGGTGTATCATTTCTTCTGTGGCCAGTTTATTAGGAACACCTGTACACCTGCTTATTAATGCAAGTATCTATTCAGCCAATCATGCAGCAGCAACTCAATGCATAAAAGCATGCATACATGGTCAAGAGTTGCTGATCGAATCAAACATCAAAATGGGGAAGAAACGCGATCTAACTAACTATGAGCATGGAATGATTGTTGGTGTAGATGGGGTAGTTTGTGTAGATCAGAAACTGCTGATTCCCTGGCATTTTCATGCACAACAGTGTCTCGGGTCTATAGAGAATGGTGTGATAAACAAAAAAAAAAATCTAGTGGGCTGCAATTGTTTAGGTTAAAATGCCTCGTTAATGAGAGAGGTCAGAGGAGAATGGCCAGACAGATTCTAGTTGACAGGAAGGTGACAGTAATTCAAATAACCACGTGTTACTACAGTCAAATTTCAAGTTTCAACTTTAATTGTCATGCAACCATACATGAATATAGCCAAACAAAACCACGCTTTTCCAAGGCCAAGATGTATAGCACATTACCAGCAGCACACAGCACACTGCACATAGCTCATAGTACAAATAACAGATATTGTTACAATTTCAGAAAAATATACGTTCATAGAGAGAATAAAACTAATAATTATATAGCCCAAGTCACTGAGTTGTCAAGGTCCAGCTTGTTCTTCCACTGAGTGAATCCTGGAGAACAGAACCAAGTGAACACCAGAGGGCAGCATCAACAGGAAGGGTCAGTCCCCAACACGGTACAAAATCCAACGGAGCAAAGCCAGCTCTGGTGTCTCCTTTACCTTTGACCACCACATGCCACTCCAGGGCTTGAGAGTCTTGACCACACAAAATATGAGCCAATGAACTGGTGAACTGGACTTGCAATATTTTATGTTACCAATGTCCAACAGGACCTTGCGATCACAATAAAAACACCCAAGACAATCACTCACACCTTTTTTGGACCACGCACCAGCTTGGCACAATGTAACACAAAAACGTAGTCCAATAAGTTCAGGATGACCTGTGGTTAATCAACCAACCTTTCTATCAATTACTCATCAGTATTCAGTTGTCAATAGAGAATGGAGGGGTGAAAGAAACTGAGCTTTTATCAGCTTTGAAGGCTGTAACTAGTGGCCCTCAATTATATACAGTGCTATTTATTTTAATGAAGGGAGGCAAAATGTAAGGTATTCAAATTTGAAAATGAAACAAAATTAGTTGGAACAGCATGTTGTGATGAGGATAGTGTAACCCTCTAACAGGGTATAGGTAGTCTAAGTGGGTGGACTTTAATGTAGGACTGTGTGAAGTCACGTACTTTGGTAAGAGATTATTAGCTAAGTGAAAAGAGAATGCAAATGAGTAAATTGCAGAGAATTCTAGGTGTTCTTATTACAAAAAAAGTCAGTGGATCACTGCAACAAATGACATATTGGCCTTTACTGAATAAACGTTAGAGCTCAAAAGCAGGAAAGTTTTGCAAGAATTTTAATGGGTATTGGAGAGGTCTAGCCTGGAGCTCTATATACAGTTAAAGTCTCCTTAACCAAGGAAGGATTGAAGGTAGTCCAACAGGCATTTACCCAGCTAATTCCTGGGATAAGAGGATTATTCTATCAAGATAGACGAAATAAATTGGATCTGTATTCTTTAGTGTTTAAAAGAATGAGGGGTAATCTTATTGAAACACATAAGATCCTAAAAGGGGCTTGACAGGGCAGATGTCAATATGTTTCTATTAGTGGGAGAGTCTTGAAAGAAGGGACATAGGTTCAGGCAACAAAAAATCCACTGGAGGAAATCGTACATCAAGCAGCACCTGTGGGTGGAAAGGAACTGTCAAGATAAGCAAGTGGTCATTTTAAACTGGGATATACACAAATTTCCTTTTGCAGGTAGTGAATCTCTTGATGTCTCCACTCTTGAGAATTGTGAATATAATATCTTTAGAAAAATTTAAAGTGCAAGTGGATACTTTTTTGAAAGATCAGGGGATCAGGCACAGAGGAGAAGTGGAGGCCTGCATAGATCAGCTTTGACCATATTGAATGGCAGGGAATGCTTGTGGGTTCTGTTATTTCTATTCCCTCATCTTCTTTCATTTTCCTGTAGTGGCTACACAAAGTTACTGATTTTCAGTGGAAAAGAGCATTGGTTTTGTTGGAAGATTACACCATTCAACTTTGGGCCAAGAAGATCCAACTTTAAATGCCATGTTCTCAATGTGAGCAACAGTGGACCAGACAACAGTCCTGATGAAATGTCTCAACCCCAATCCTCAACTGTTAATTTCCCTCTGTTGATGCTGCCTGACTTGCTGATTTCCTCCAGGACTTTGTTTAGACAGCTGCAGTAGTCTGGGCTATCCAGCAGCTCACAACAGGAGTACCAGTCAAGTGGCATGCTGAGTGGCAGGATCACATGACGACATCCTGAAAGAGATAAAAGCCCCAAGGAGTTACCATCATTCAGGGTCCTCAGCAGCCCTAACAACCAGTTGGGAGAAGACTGTACAGGAATGCTGTGTTACTGCGCACGATCCTTTTTAACTGTGTCACCCACTGCGATTATGACAGTTACCTGATCTGCCAAGTCTCGTTAAGGAGCATTCAAAGCTGGGATATTGATTGGCTGAAGTTGTGTGATGCTTTGGATTACACATCCTCAGAGCCTTCTACCATTTCCATATTGAGTAAGATAGGAGCTTCAGCTTCTGTGGAAATCACCCAATGATATTGCTGTTCTAAGTATTTCATTGCACGTTCCCAACAACTCTTCCAATTAAAGTTCTCTTCTGAGTTCTCTGCAGTAGAATATATGAGCTCTACCAACACTTGGAGATTAGGAATCTGTGCTGCCCATGTCCCAGGCCTGACTGAAGGCCATCCCTGGCTGGAGATTCACCATAAGCAGGTCTTGCAGCATCTTTGTGTTTGTTACAAGTGAGCGGTGGATTGAGTATCCGTGTATCTTCATCCTCACTCGTTTTTCACACATCTGTCCAGCTGCTGTCATTGGGTATCTGAATGGAGAAAGTCACAACGGTAGGGTTTAATGGGGAGATTGGGTCAAAGATGGAAATAAATGTTTAACTTCCTTCTAATCTTGTAAGCCTGCAGCAATTGTGGGAAAGCAGAAGGTGAAACCTCCAAGAGGACCACAACTTGTGGCTGGATCAATGACCTGGAGAGCTATGTTGGCTGAAGTCAGGGCTTTATGTTTTGGCTGTTGGTAGGGTCACCCATGCCAAACAAGTCAAAGGATAGAGGACAGACTAAGAGTGGTCCACTGTTCTGGCAGGTTCGGGTACTCAGCTCAGAGGTAAGAACTCTGACCGGAAAAACAAAATTGTTATGGAAACAGCAAGGAAGAATCCCTCTGTATTTGAGTGTGATGGCTTTCCTGAGTCTCCACTCCAGCCTTGTATGACTGACAGTAGTGAAAATTGAGAGGATGCTACTGACACGATGAAGGAAACCCTGAACATAGCCAGAGATGGAGGACCTTCACTGTCGTCACTAAGCAGTCGTTATAGGGGATTCCATCGTGAGGAGAACAGACAAGAGATTCTGCGAGCCAGACAAGGATACCCAGATGGTGTGTTGCCTCCCTGGTGCGAGGGTACGAGATATCTCAGATCGGGTCCAGAGTATTCACAGGAGACAGGGCGAGCAACCAGAAATCTTGGTACATGTTGGTACCAATGACATAGACAGAAAAAGAGAGGAAGTGCTGAAGGAAGATTACTGGGAGCTAGGAAGAAAATAGAAAAGCCGGACCTCCAGAGTAATAATCTCAGGATTACTGCCTGAGCCATGTGCTAATGATGGTAAGAATAGCTTAATTAAGCAGAAGAATGTGTGGCTAAGTAACTGGTGCAGGGGGCAGGGCTTCAAATTCTTAGATCACTGGGATCTATTTTGGGGAAGGCATGACTTATACAGAAATGATGGGTTACACCTGAACTCAAAGGGTACTAATATCCTGGTGGGATTGTTTAATATAGCTGTTAGGGAGGGTTTAAAGTCAGTTGGCAAGGGGAAGGAAACCAGGGTGTTAGGGTCGAGGAAGAGGGAAATCGAAATAAGTCAAAGAAGTCCTGTTGTTCAGGAGGATTTAAACTAATGTGGCAGGGGGATGGGAACAACTGCAGAGAGACAGAGGGGTGTAAAATGAAAGGAGAAGCAAAAAGTAGTAAGGTGAAAAGTAAAAGTGGCAGGCAGGCAAATCCAGGGCAAAAATCAAAAAGCACCACTTTTCAACATAATTGTATAAGGGCTAAGAGTGTTGTAAAAACAAGCCTGAAGGCTTTGTGTGTCAATGCAAGGAGCATTTGTAACAAGGTGGTTGAATTGAATGCGCAGATGGTTATTAAAGAATATGATATAGTTGGGATCACAGAGACATGGCTCCAGGGTGACCAAGGATGGGAGCTCGACATCCAGGGATATTCAATATTCAGGAGGGATAGACAGGAAAGAAAAGGAGGTGGGGTAGCATTGCTGGTTAGAGAGGAGATTAATGCAATAGAAAGGAAGGACATTAGCCTGGAGGATATGGAATCGATATGGATAGAGTTGCATAACACTAAGGGGCAGAAAATGCTGGTGGGATTTGTGTACAGGCCACCTAACAGTAGTAGTGAGGTTGGGGATGGCATTAAACAGGAAATTAGAAATGCGTGCAATAAAGGAACAACAGTTATAATGGGTGACTTCAATCTACATATAGATTGGGTGAACCAAATTGGTAAGGGTGCTGAGGAAGAGGATTTCTTGGAATGTATGCAGGATGGTTTTCTGAACCAATATGTTGAGGAACCAACTAGAGAGCAGGTCATTCTAGACTGGGTATTGAACAATGAGGAAGGGTTAGTTAGCAATCTTGTCATGCGAGGCCCCTTGGGTAAAAGTGACCATAATAAGGTGGAATTCTTCATTAAGATGGAGAGTGACATAGTTAATTCAGAAACAAAGGTTCTGAACTTAAAGAAGGGTAACTTTGAAGGTATGAGACGTGAATTAGCTAAGATAGACTGGCAAATGATACTTAAAGGGTTGACGGTGGATATACAATGGTAAACATTTAAAGATCGCATGGATGACCTACAACAATTGTTCATCCCAGTTTGGCAAAAGAATAAACCAGGGAAGGTAGAGCACCCGTGGCTGACAAGGGAAATCAGGGATAGTATTAACTCCAAAGATGAAACATATAAATTAGCAAAAAAAAAAGTGGCACACCTGCGGACTGGGAGAAATTCAGAGACCAGCAGAGGAGGACAAAGGGCTTAATTAGGAAATGGAAAAAAGATTATGAGAGAAAGCTGGCCCGGAACATAAAAACTGACTATAAAAGCTTTTATAGATACGTGAAAAGAAAAAGATTGGTCAAGACAAATGTAGGTCCTTTACAGTCAGAAACAAGTGAATTAACCATAGGGAACAAAGACACAGCAGACCAATTGAATAATTACTTTGGTTCTGTCTTCACTAAGGAGGACAAAAAATTTTCTTCCAGAAATAGTAAGGGACCGAGGGTCTAGTGAGATGGAGGAACTGAGAGAAATACATGTTAGTAGGGAAGTAGTGTTAGGTAAATTGAAGGGATTAAAGGCAGATAAATCCCCAGGGCCAGATGTTCTGCATCCCAGAGTGCTTAAGGAAGTAGCCCAAGAAATAGTGGATGCATTAGTGATAATTTTTCAAAACTCCTTAGATTCTGGGTTAGTTCCTGAGGATTGGAGGGTGGCTAATGTATGCCCACTTTTTAAAAAAGGAGGGAGAGAGAAATCAGGGAATTATAGACCGGTTGGTCTGACATCGGTGGTGGGGAAAATGCTAGAGTCGGTTATCAAAGATGTGATAACAGCACATTCGGAAAGAGGTGAAATCATCGGACAAATTCGGCATGGATTTGTGAAAGGAAAATCATGTCTGATGAATCTTATAGAATTTTTTGAAGATGTAACTAGTAGAGTGGATAGGGGAGAGCCAGTGGATGTGGTATATTTAGATTTTCAAAAGGCTTTTGACAAGGTTCCACACAGGAGATTAGTGTGCAAACTTAAGGCACACGGTATTGGCGGTATGGTATTGATGTGGATAGAGAATTGGTTGGCAGACAGTAAACAAAGAGTGGGAGTAAACGGGACCTTTTCAGAATGGCAGGCAGTGACTAGTGGGGTACCACAAGGCTCAGTGCTGGGACCCCAGTTGTTTACAATATATATTAATGATTTAGACAAGGGAATTAAATGCAGCATCTCCAAGTTTGCGGATGACTCGAAGTTGGGCGGCGGTGTTAGCTGTGAGGAGGATGCTAAGAGGAAGCAGGGTGACGTGGATAGGTTAGGTGAGTGGGCAAATTCATGGCAGATGCAATTTAATGTGGATAAATGTGAGGTTATCCACTTTGGTTGCAAGAACAGGAAAACAGGTTATTATCTGAACGGTGGCCGATTAGGAAAAGGGGAGATGCAACGAGACCTGGGTGTCATTGTACACCAGTCATTGAAGGTGGGCATGCAGGTACAGCAGGCCGTGAAAAAGGCAAATGGTATGTTGGCATTCATAGCAAAAGGATTTGAGTACAGGAGCAGGGAGGTTCTACTGCAGTTGTACAAGGCCTTGGTGAGACTGCACCTAGAGTATTGTGTGCAGTTTTGGTCCCCTAATCTGAGAAAAGACATTCTTGCCATAGAGGGAGTACAGAGAAGGTTCACCAGATTGATTCCTGGGATGGCAGGACTTTCATATGAAGAAAGACAGGATCGACTAGGCTTATACTCACTGGAATTTAGAAGATTGAGGGGAGATCTTATTGAAACGTATACAATTCTAAAGGGATTGGACAGGCTAGATGCAGGAAGATTGTTTCCGATGTTGGGTAAGTCCAGAACGAGGGGTCACAGTTTAAGGATAAAGGGGAAGACTTTTAGGACCGAGATGAGGAAAAACTTCTTCACACAGAGAGTGGTGAATCTGTGGAATTCTCTGCCACAGGAAACAGTTGAGGCCGGTTCATTGGCTATATTTAAGAGGAAATTAGATATGGCCCTTGTGGGATCAGGGGGTATGGAGAGAAAGCAAGTACAGGGTTCTGAGTTGGATGATCAGCCATGATCATACTGAATGACGATGCAGGCTCGAAGGACTGAATGGCCTACTCCTGCACCTATTTTCTATGTTTCTATGTTTAAGGTGCTTGGAAGTAGTTACAAGGGGGATGTCAGAAGTAAATTTTTCACACAGAAAGTGGTAGGTGCATGGAATGCACTGCCAGCAATGGTGGTGGAGGTGCATACAATAGAGTCTTAGATAGGTACGTGGAGCTTAAAAAAATGTACGGCTATGCGGAAGGGTTATTCTAGGCAGTTTCTAGAGTATTTCAGCGAAAGAGTGTTGTAAAAACAAGCCTGAAGGCTTTATGTGTCAGTGCGAGGAGCATTCATAACAAGGGGGATGAATTGAATGTGCAGATAGTTACTAATGAATATGATATAGTTGGGATCACAGAGTCATGGCTCCAGGGTGACCAAAGATGGGAGCTCAACATCCAGGGATATTCAATATTCAGGAGGGATAGACAGGTAAGAAAAGGAGGTGGGGGAGCATTGCTGGTTAGAGAGGAGATTAATGCAATAGAAAGGAAGTACATCAGCCTGGAGGATGTGGAATCGATATGGGTAGAGCTGCATAACACTAAGGGGCAGAAAACGCTGCTGTGAGTTGTGTACAGGCCACCTAACAGTAGTAGTGAGGTTGGGGATGGCATTAAACAGGAAATTAGAAATGCGTGCAATAAAGGAACAGTAGTTATAATGGGTGATTTCAATCTACATATAGATTGGGTGAACCAAATTGGTAAGGGTGCTGAGGAAGAGGATTTCTTGGAATGTATGCGGGATGGTTTTCTGAACCAACATATCTAGGAACCAACTAGAGAGCAGGCCATTTTAGATTGGGTATTGAGCAATGAGGAAGGGTTAGCTAGCAATCTTGTCGTGCGAGGCCCCTTGGGTAAGAGTGACCATAATATGGTGGAATTCTTCAATAAGATGGAGAGTGACATAGTTAATTCAGAAACAAAGATTCTGAACTTAAAGAAGGGTAACTTTGAAGGTATGAGACGTGAATTAGCTAAGATAGACTGGAAAATGATACTTAAAGGGTTGACAGTTGATATGCAATGGCAAGCATTTAATGATCACATGGATGAACTACAACAATTGTTCATCCCAGTTTGGCAAAAGAATAAACCAGGGAAGTTAGTGCACCTATGGCTGACAAGGGAAATTAGGGATAGTATCAAGTCCAAAGAAGAAACATATAAATTGGCAAAAAAAAAAGTGGCACATCTGAGGACTGGGAGAAATTCAGAGACCAGCAGAGGAGGACAAAGGGCTTAATTAGGAAATGGAAAAAAGATTATGAGAGAAAGCTGGTAGGGAACATAAAAACTGACTGTAAAAGCTTTTATAGATATGTGAAAAGAAAAAGATTGGTCAAGACAAATGTAGGTCCTTTACAGTCAGAAATAGATGAATTGATCTTAGGGAACAAAGACATGGCAGACCAATTGAATAACTACTTTGGTTCTGTCTTCACTAAGGAGGACATAAATAATCTTCTGGAAATAGTAGGGGATCGAGGGTCTCGTGAGATGGAGGAACTGAGGGAAATACATGTTAGTAGGGAAGTGGTGTTAGGTAAATTGAAGGGATTAAAGGCAGATAAATCCCCAGGGCCAGATGGTCTGCATCCCAGAGTGCTTAAGGAAGTAGCCCAAGAAATAGTGGAAGCATTAGTGATAATTTTTCAAAACTCCTTAGATTCTGGATTAGTTCCTGAGGATTGGAGGGTGGCTAATGTAATCCCACTTTTTAAAAAAGGAGGGAGAGAGAAACCGGGGGAATTATAAACCAGTTAGCCTGACATTGGTGGTGGGGAAAATGCTAGAGCCAGTTATCAAAGATGTGATAACAGCACATTTGGAAAATGGTGAAATCATCGGACAAAGTCAGTGTGGGTTTGTGAAAGGAAAATCATGTCTGACGAATCTTACAGAATTTTTTGAGGATGTAGCTAGTAGAGTGAATAGGGGAGAACAAGTGGATGTGGTATATTTGGATTTTCAAAAGGCTTTTGACAAGGTCCCACACAGGAGATTAGTGTGCAAACTTAAAGCACATGGTTTTGGGGGTACGGTATTGATGTGGATAGAGAATTGGTTGGCAGACAGGAAGCAAAGAGTGGGAATAAATGGGACCTTTTCAGAATGGCAGGCAGTGACTAGTGGGGTACTGCAAGGCTCAGTGCTGGGACCCCAGTTGTTTATAATACATATTAATGATTTAGACAAGGGAATTAAATGCAGCATCTCCAAGTTTGCGGATGACACGAAGCTGGGTGGCGGTGTTAGCTGTGAGGAGGATGCTAAGAGGATGCAGGGTGACTTGGATAGGTTAGGTGAGTGGGCAAATTCATGGCAGATGCAATTTAATGTGGATAAATTTGAGGTTATCCACTTTGGTGGCAGGAACAAGAAAACAGATTATTATCTGAATGGTGGCTGATTAGGAAAAGGGGAGGTGCAACGAGACCTGGGTGTCATTGTACACCAGTCATTGAAAGTGGGCATGCGGGTACAGCAGGCCGTGAAAAAGGCGAATGGTATGAAAAGTGGGATAGGGTATAATCAATGATGTCTGTGCGATCGTACATTGCCCTGATGTATGGTCTGCACTAGTCTGCTGAGCCATCGCGCAGATTGTTGACCTCGATTCACCTGTTCTTACCGCTCACCTGTTCACATTGCTCACCTGTTCATACTGCTCACCTGTTCATGTTGCTCACCTGTTCACATTGCTCACCTGTTCACATTGCTCACCTGTTCATACTGCTCACCTGTTCACATTGCTCACCTGTTCATACTGCTCACCTGTTCATACTGCTCACCTGTTCACGTTGCTCACCTGTTCACATTGCTCACCTGTTCACATTGCTCACCTGTTCATACTGCTCACCTGTTCACATTGCTCACCTGTTCATGTTGCTCACCTGTTCACATTGCTCAGCTGTTCACATTGCTCACCTGTTCATACTGCTCACCTGTTCACATTGCTCACCTGTTCATACTGCTCACCTGTTCATGTTGCTCACCTGTTCACATTGCTCAGCTGTTCACATTGCTCACCTGTTCATACTGCTCACTTGTTCACATTGCTCACCTGTTCACATTGCTCACCTGTTCATACTGCTCACCTGTTCACATTGCTCAGCTGTTCACATTGCTCACCTGTTCATACTGCTCACCTGTTCACATTGCTCACCTATTCATACTGCTCACCTGTTCACATTGCTCACCTGTTCATACTGCTCACCTGTTCATACTGCTCACCTGTTCACATTGCTCACCTGTTCACATTGCTCACCTGTTCATACTGCTGGCTGTTGTGCATAACCTTATTCTGGAGAAAAGTGGTAAATTTCTCGATGTGTATTGGAATGGAAGTGGGTGAAGAGCTCATGCCTCAACTGCTGGCAATGTATGGAAGCAACAGACTTTGGGTTTCAGTGCCAACAAAGTGTGCAAGCTGCGTTGAATAATAGGTTGTTCTGTGGCTGATGGGAGTGTGCAGTCCAGTGCAATGTGTGAGTCTTATTGTGTTAATGTATGGAGTTACTGTTTGTTTATCCCAGTGAGAAAGAACAGCTTGTGAACAGATCTTGGTTGTCTAGGGTCACCAAAGGCCTCACGATTTAATAAAAGGTTGCAGGGGCAGCACGGATTTATGGGTCAAATTGGCTGCACCATAGTCCTCAAGGTGTATATAATTACATTTAAACTCAAACTCAGAAGTTAACTCTCCAGACTATCAGGAAAAATACATAAAAACGGCTTCTTCATTCAAAACGATGGCAGATCTCAGAGGGTAAACACTTCGCACTTCACAAAGACAGAAGACTGGACTCTATTCCTCCCTACCTACACTCCATCATCTTTCACAGCCTCACCAAAACAAGCTGCTGGAGAAACTCTGTGGGTCAAGCAGCTTCTGTGACTTTTCAGTTCTGATAAAGGGTTTCAGCCTGAAATGTCAACTGTTCATTCCCCTCCATGGATGGTGCCTGACTTGCTGAGTTCCTCCAGCATTTTGTGTGTATTGCTCGGGAAAAGTCAATGTTTTGGGTTGAGGCCCTGATGCAGTTTTATTTGGAATCTGTTGGATATTATCCTCTCTTTCTTAAGAGCAAGGCTTTGGATGAATGCTGTGAAAGAAATAATCATTCAAAGCATCTTATTGGCATGTCTGTCCAGGCTGTCTAAAAAATCACTTTGAAACTGCAGTTAGTGTCAGAAGAGATTTGTATACACCTGTATTCTATGTGCTGTCTCATGTGGTATCAATTCACCCATGTCTTAAAATACAGTGCATACCACTGACTTATATACCAGCAGATCTTTAACTACTCATTTTATAGTGACAGAACAGCACCCACCAATCCTTGTCCAAAAATTGGATGTGGGCTTGGATTTGCACTCAGGCCAGAATGGGTCCAAATGGATACCTGGTCTCAAGGCCAGTCTGGTCATTATCTAGGTGAGACTTAAGATGGGCTCTGAAATCCTGGGCTGATATTTTTCTGTTGGAACCTCTGGACCTGGGCGGAACATTGAGCTAATACTGAATTGTCTCCAAGGATCTCATCTTGAAAAGTGAGCTGTGTGTCTGACGTGCACTGAACCCTGAGACCAACACTGGATAAGCCCAAAGCCCAGGATCAGGTGGGAACTTGATTTAACCCTGGTGGGTGGTGGTTTGCTGAACCCGACATCAGGTAAGCACCGAGCCCAAATGGGTGAGCCCTGATACTGAGACTGGGTAGGCACCAGGCCCAGTATTGGGGAATAGATGGACAGTGGTGAATGACAGATCTGTTGAGTCTATTGTGTTCTTCCAATAACCATGTGGTGCAAAATCTCAGGGAATATTGATCATCATCCTTCCTTTCAAAGACAAATTGCAGACCTGAACATTCCTGGTATCATATTCTTGGCTTTTATTGATTTTAAGGGGAACTTGGAATCCTGCATCGATGTCACATGGGACACCCAACGTCTCTTTCTGATATAGGAAGTCCTGGACTATATGGGGCAGTTGACAGCTCTACAGTACTGGGACTACTGTAGATGTGTTCTTCTCTCTCTTGACTTCAAGTCGTTCTTCCAGCATTGCATCAGAGTCCTAAGTGCAACAATTTCAGTATTTTTCCATTGAGAGTAGGTGAGATTCAAACAAGAGGACATGAGTTGAGAGTTAAGGGGCAAAAGTTTAGGGGTAACATGAGGGAGGACTTCTTTACTCAGAGAGTGGTAGCTGTGTGGAATGAGCTTCTGGTAGAAGTGGTAGAGGCAGGTTCGATTTTGTCATTTAAGATAAAAATTGGATAGGTATTGATGCACCATCAATAACTCTCGGAGACGGGAGGCAAACAACAGGCTTTTATTAGCTGCAAGCAACGACCACACAACATCCTGGAGACTGGGGGGGTGGGGGGGAGCAGTGCCTCCAACCGCCTTTATACAGGGGTCTGTGGGAGGAGCCACAGGAGCAGTCAGCAGAGGAGCGTGTCCAGACAGGTATATGTAGTTCACCACAGGTAAATGGACAGGAAAGGAATGGAGAGTTATGGGCTGAGTGCAGGTAGGTGTGACTAGGTGAGAGTAAGTGTTCGGCATGGACTAGAAGGGCCAAGATGGCCTGTTTCCATGCTGTAATTGTTATATGGTTACAATTGCCCTGAGACCATCTTCTGTCAAAAGAGTTTCATTATGAAGCTAGAAATCTATCTTGGCCTTTTGGGCATACAGGAATTCTCTCCCCTTTCCATCCAGAAAGACAGCATACTTCCACTCATCCCTGTCCTGCAGTAGCTGACTTTCCCAAAGCTGATTAGAGACAATGAATTGTACAATAGGTTGAGTCAGTTCATCAAAATGAATATCCCTGCATTGGCAATACTGTGCCAGACAGGACTTTAGCTCTTGCTAACACTATAATCATGGTATGGGGCATTCTCATGAATTTCAGGTGTGAGTTGTCCAGCATCTCATTAGCATTGGTTTCTCTTCGATCATGTTTCCAGGACAAATTTCACAGGATTATACATTTACTCAAGAGATGCCAACAAATTTCCCAACATACAGTATGTCAGTGATAATAGAACATACTGATTCTGATTCTGCCTTCATGGAAAGATGGGAAGATTGACAAGGAGAACATCTGATCCTCTTTTACTCATTGATTACTGATTAAAAGACGATCTTCCCTCTCACCAGGTCAGCTTTGGTACAGATGACGTAGACAGGTATGTGAGCATGCTTACGTAGTTAAGCTCTTGTACATTCTATATTGTGCTGCCCAATGGTGTAGCGGCATCTCACCAGACTTTGAGTGGAATGGTCCTAGGTTTGAATCCAGCTGTGCTGGATTAAGCATGGGGGTAGCAACTTGGCCTCATAAAAAACAGAAAATGCTGAAGAAACAGAAAGGTTGCTGCTCGATTCATCACAAGATGTGAAAAGGAATAACAAACATTTCATTTGTGGACTGCTAAGAGGCAAGATGAAACAGAAACTCCAATGCTCTCCAGAGTGCTGTGTTTCTGATACTAAGTGCCCCACCCTTACTGTCAATTCAGGCTTTCCTCAGTGACTGAAAAAGTAGAGGTTGGTGAACTGCAGGCGGGGCCATAAATTAATCAGGCACTGTGGTGAGAAGGCACCCATTTAAATCAAATCTTTTTATTTGGATTTGTGGCTGTGTTTTCAAAGATAGCTGGCTAAGTATCATTATCTGTGGCATGGATAGAAAGTCAACAACACTACGACTTGTCAGGAGCACTTTGTTTAAAAATTCAGTTTAGTAATTCAGGCCAAATAGTTTTTTCCACAAGTATTTATTCAGAATTTTGGAGTCATTTTGGACATATCCACTAAATTTCCCTTGAAGGATTATAACATATTGCCTAATGTCAACAATCCTGAAAGAATTTAATAATGTTAGGAATTATTTTTCCTTTCTTTTGTATTTGTCATCCTGCAAAATTAAAGTTTCTAATTTGATGTTACTAACCTATTAACTTAGGGAGGGGGAAAGGATTCAAAATATAAAAATCTTTGTTATATCAAATAACCTCGTGGTCCAGTTCACTGTAGCAGCATGAATTTTCACATAATTTGTTGAATGCGTTTCGTAAAATGGTTGTGAAATTTATTCAATTCAAATTAAGTAGATGTAGCAGTGTAATCTTTCTCTATTAAATGTGTCACTCTCTGCAATTGTTCCTTAATATCCTTCACAACTTCAATCTAAGATTAGTAGTTTCTTACGTTGCCACAGTATCAGTAACCTTCTGAAAAATTCACTGAAGCAGAACCTTGAGATATCAGGTTTGCAAGGCCTTGATTATAGCAGGAAGTGGACTGTATAAAAGATTTTTTTCAGTTAGTGGAAATGTTTAGCTAAAGAATATGCTGGGGCTGAAAAATTGCCCAAATGATTTTTGAACTTGAGATAATTACTCTGATACAGTTTAATTACTCAAGTGTGTAAATTGTTGTGATATCTATTTTAGCATTGTAGCAATTTGATTTTATGGCACGGTATAGGCTTAAAGAATTTTTAGAGGCCATTAGATATTTTCTTGTAATAAAAAACAGGAGATCAGGTTTTACTGGTTACATAGCTGATTGAAAATAAATCACGTTCCAATTCACAATCACTTTAGCAGAATTATCAGCTTTCTTTGAAATTAATGAGTAAGCACATTCTTGCAGCATTCACATATATATAAAAAGAAAGTGGAATGGTAGAAATTGTAGCTATAATTCTTCATGTTCCAGGTTCCTATTTTCAATGACTGTCAAAGGTGGGTAATAGGCGAATGCAGATTACTGTCTCACAAGGGAAGGGCAAGCTCAATTGGAGGGTGATTCAATTCACTTCCATAGACAGCTTGGGAAAAAAAGACCAGGAAATAATGAATACTCAATGTCTAGAATTTCCAGCAGCAAGCCCTGGAATTTAAAATCATTCCAGCATTCTCGTAGTGTTCCATTGAAGCAGTATTTATGTCGGATTGCTTACTGGTAATCCTGGATTTGGAGCATGGATTTAATATTTGGATCTGAAAGCAGAGTGAGCTTTAACTTAGTCTGTTCACTCAAACAAAACTGCTTAAATATTTGCAGTGGAAATAGTGCACAGAGGCGCTTCCTGAAGTCAAGGAGAAGAACTCTCCTCACTGACAGCATAGTTCAAATTCTATTTCATATCCTTGAAGGGAGACTTGCCAAGTTGCAAGTGCAATGATGCTTCTAATGCACTTACACTGACTGGCCACTTTTTGAGACACACTTGTACACTTGCTTGTTAATGCAAATATCTAATCAGCTAATCATGCGGCAGCAGCTCGATGTATAAAAGACTAAAACACTAGAATAAGGAAAAAATGTGATCTAAGAGGCTTTGACCATGAAATGATTGATGGTGCCAGACAGGGTGGTTTGAGTATCACAGAAACTGCTCATCTCCTGGGATTTTCACACATAACAGTCACTAAAATGTACAGAGAATGGTGCAAAGAAAAAAAAATTGAGTAACTGGCAGTTCTGTGAGTGAAATCTTCTCATTCATGTGAGAGGGCAAAGGAGAATGACCAGCCTGGTTCAAGCAGACATGAAGGTGACAGTAATGCAAGTAGCCGTGCGTTACAACAGTGACGTGCAGAAGAACATCTCTGAATGCATAATGCATCAGGCATTAATGTGGATGGGCTACAGCAGCAGAAGACCACACTGCCTTTCAGTCCTGTACCTAATAAAGTAGCCACAGAGTGTAACTATTATGGTGTCACAAATAAAAACATAATAACATAACAAATAGAGGAAGAAGTAGGTGTTTCAGTCCCTTGTGCATGCTCTGCCATTTAATAAGATCATGGCTGATTTTCTAACTCAGTGCCATTTTCCTCTATCCCTTGGTTCCCTTAATAAATAATAAAAAAAATATATATATATATATCCTTCTTCAATATACTCAGTGAATAAGCCTCCACAAATCTCTTGAGAGTGAATTCCAAAGTTTCACTAACCTCTGGGCGGAAAAATTTCTTCTCTTCTCAATCCTCAATGGCCGACCTCATATTTAGAAAACATGACCTCAGCCAAGAGCAGCATCACTTTCACGTTTACCTTATCAAGTCCCATAAGAATTTTGTACATTTCAAATGATTAAGGATAAAAGAGGCCATCATGATCTGTTTCAAGACTGATGCAAAGATGTTATTGATTGCCGTGATTTTCAGACATTACCAATAACAGAAGCAATAGAAAATCCTGACAACAGGGATGAATGTAGCACACAATAAAATAATATATTTATGGGTTAATAATAAAAATAAAAGAAAGAAATAATGAAAGAAGAGATAAATTTGAGACCTGTTATTTATTGAATAGTCTCTAAAGAATATTAAGGTTGCAAGTGGCAAATTGTTTGTAGTATCACGGATCTTATGAAAATGACTGCCAAGAGTACAGTTCTGGTTTTACTTGGGCTGAGGCAGAGTGTGGGATCCCAGAAGGGGTAGGGAGGTGGGAGTGGGGGTAGAAGGTTGTCCGAATGGCAGTAGGGAAAGAGTGTGAATGAAGGAAGCCTTTTTCTGGTTGGCTGCTGGTGACTAGTCCACTACTTTTCTTGTTATATGCTAATGATCTGGGTGGTGGCATTGATGGCTTTGGGGTCAAGTTTGCAGATGATAGGAGTCTTCAATCAGAGCATTGAGTATAGGAGTTGGGATGTAATGTTAAAATTGTACAAGGCATTGGTAAGGCCAAACCTGGAGTATTGTGTACAGTTCTGGTCACCGAATTATAGGAAAGATATCAACAAAATAGAGAGTACAGAAGAGTTTTACTAGAATGTTACCTGGGTTTCAGCATCTAAGTTAAAGAACAACACACACAAAATGCTGGTGGAACACAGCAGGCCAGGCAGCATCTATAGGGAGAAGCGCTGTCGACGTTTTGGGCCGAGACCCTTCGTCAGGACTAACCGAAAGGAAAGATAGTAAGAGATTTGAAAGTAGTGGGGGGAGGGGGAAATGTGAAATGATAGGAGAAGACCGAAGGGGGTGGGATGAAGCTAAGAGCTGGAAAGGTGATTGGCAAAAGTGATACAGAGCTGGAGAAGGGAAAGGATCATGGGATGGGAAGCCTCAGGAGAAAGAAAGTAGTGGGGGGAAGCACCAGAAGGAGATGGAGAACAGGCAAACAACTAAATATGTCAGGGATGGGGTAACACATTTTTCCCTCCCCCCCTTTCTGCTTTTTGCAGGGATCGCTCCCTACGCGACTCCCTTGTCCACTCGTTCCCCCCCATCCCTTCCCACTGATCTCCCTCCTGGCACTTAACCTTGTAAGCGGAACAAGTGCTACAGTTGCCCATACACTTCCTCCCTCACCACCATTCAGGGCCCCAGACAGTCATTCCAGGTGAGGTGACACTTCACCTGTGAGTCGGCTGGTGTGGTATACTGCGTCCGGTGCTCCTGGTGTGGCCTTTTATATATTGGTGAGACCTGACACAGACTGGGAGACCGTTTCACTGAACACCTATGCTCGGTCCGCCAGAAAAAGCAGGATCTCCCAGTGGCCACACATTTTAATTCCACGTCCCATTCCCATTGTGATGTGTCTATCTATGGCCTCCTCTATTGTCAAAATGAATCCACACTCAGGTTGGAGGAACAACACCTTATATACCGGCTGGGTAGCCTCCAACCTGATGGCATGAACACTGACTTCTCTAACTTCCATTAATGCCCATCCTCCCCTTCTTACCCCATCCCTGACATATTTAGTTGTTTGCCTGTTCTCCATCTCCCTCTGGTGCTTCCCCCCACGTACTTTCTTTCTCCTGAGGCCTCCCTTCCCATGATCCTTTCCCTTCTCCAGCTCTGTATCACTTTTGCCAATCACCTTTCCAGCTCTTAGCTTCATCCCACCCCCACCGATCTTCTTCTTTTATTTCGCATTTCCCCCTCCCCCCACTACTTTCAAATCTCTTACTATCTTCCCTTTCGGTTAGTCCTAACGAAGAGTCTCGGCCCGAAACGTCGACAGCACTTCTCCCTATAGATGCTGCCTGGCCTGCTGTGTTCTACCAGCATTTTGTGTGTGTTGTTGTATGAATTTCCAGCATCTGCAGATTTCCTTGTGTTTGCTCCCTAAGTTAAAGAGTTAGGTCTTTATTCATTGGAGTGTAGAGGGTTGAGGGGGGACTTGATTTAGGTATTTAAAATTATGAGGGGGATAGATAGAGTTGACGTGGATAGACTTTTTCCATTGAAAGTAGGGGAGATTCAAACAAGAGGACATGAGTTGAGAGTTAGGAGGCAAAAGTTTAGGGGTAACACGACGGGGAATTTCTTTACTCAGTGGTAGCTGTGTGGAACGAGCTTCCAGTAGAAGTGGTGGAGGCAGGTTCGATATTGTCATTTAAAGTAAAATTGGATAGATATATGAATAGGAAAGGAATGGAGGGTTATCAGTGGGACTAGGCGAGAGTAAGCGTTCGTCACAGACTAGAAGGGCCAAGATGGCCTGTTTCCGTGCTGTGATTATTATATGATTATATGGTTTATATGGAGTGGCGTATGGTTTTGAGGAAGCAGAGAGTCTGCAGAAGGACTTATGAGAATGGACAAGGAACTAGCAGATTAAATACAGTGTAGGGGAGTAGATGGTCGTGCACTTTGCTAGAAGGGAATAAAGGCTTGGACTATTTTCTAAATGGGGAGAGAATTCATAATCCGAGGTGTAAAGAGACTTGGGAGCCTAGTACAGGATTCCCTAAAGGTTAATTTGCATGTTGTGTCTGCAATGAGGAAGGCAAATGCAAAGTTTGCATTCATTTTGAGGGGACTAAAGTACAAAAGCAAAGTCATAATGCTGAGGCTTTATAAGGCAGAACACACTTGAGGTATTGTGAGCAGTTCTTGGGCTCCTTATTGAAAGAAGAGTGTGCTGTCATTAGAGAGGATCCAACGAAGGTTCACAAGAATGATCCCTGGAATGAAGCCCTTTATACTTGTCTTGAAATACTAGTTATGTCACCCTGTACAAAGGTATTGTGGATCCTCAGAGGCATGAATAGTGTATTAAACTGGAATTGCTTGAGGGGCATACAATAGTTTTATAACAACACCCTGCAGCATGCTTCAGACATGCATAAATTTACAAGAATGGTCTTAGGAATGAAAGAATTAATATATGAAGAACATATGATGGCCTGTACTTACTGGAGTTTAGATATATGAGGGGGATCTCATTGAAACCTACCAAATATTGAAAGGCCTGGATAAAGTGGATGTGGAGCAGATGCTTCCAATAGTAGGAGAGTCCAGGACCAGAGGGCACAGCCTTGAAATGAAGGATGTCACTTTAGAAGAGTGCTAAGGAGTAAGTTCTTAAGTCAGAAGGTGGTGAATCTATGGAATTCATTGCCATAGATGGCTGTGAAAGCCAAGTCAGTATTTAAAGTGGAGGTTGATTGGTCCTTGATTCATAAGGGTGATAAAAGATTATGGGGAGTGGAATTGAGCTGGATAATAAATCAACCACAATCAAATGGCAGAGCAGATTCAATGGGCTGGCTTGCCTAATTCATCTTATGATCTTATGGGATGGCAAGAAAAGTCCATGTAACTCTAACTGGTACTTAAATACCCTCATACTAACTATACCCCAGAGGTTATTGAAATTAGTTTTGTCTCTGCCAAGGCTTACAGGGTCTGTATTATTGAAAAATCGTGAGTTGAAGAGCTCCGAGAGAGGAAGTGGTGCACAGGCCCGATAGCGAAGTTTAAAAGGGGAAGGCTTCGCGGAAACTTGGCTATAACCAGAGCACCAATCATGAGTCAGAGAGCAGGGAAGGTTCTGGCATAAAAGGGAGACACTGCCTAGCAGAGTGGTCATTAAAGGAACGGTCATCGATGGAGTGGTCTGAGTCAGAGTGGTAGGGCTTTGCCGCAATCAGGCTTCGGTGAGGTAAGTGGACTTCGTTTTTTCCTTGCATTTTTTTCTGGAGGAATAGAGATCATGTCTGTAGGGTTAGTTCTTTGCTCTGAGTGTCAGAAGTGAGAATCCTGGGAATCTTCCAGTCTCCCAGATGGACGCATCTGCACCAGGTGCACCGAGATGCAGTTCCTGAGAGACCGTGTTGGGGATCTGGAGCTGCAGCTTGATGACCTACAGCTTATTAAGGAAAGTGAGCAAGAAATAGATATGAATTACAAGGAGTTAGTCACCCCAAGGCTGCAGGAGTTAGACAAGTGGGTGACTGTCAGGGAAGGGATGGGAAGAGCTCAAATAGTAGAGAGTACCCCTCTGGTCATCCCCCTCAGTAATCGCTATCTCATTTTGGATGCTGTTGGGGTGGGGGGGGGTGACCTGACAGTGAATGAACATGGTGATCGGGTCTCTGTCACTGAGCCTGGTTCCGTGGTGCAGAAGGGAGAACAGAAGATGAGAAATGCGATAGTCATAGGGGATACAATAGTGAAGGGATCAGACAGGAGGTTATATCAGCCCGAAAGAGATACCTGCATGGTGTGCTGCCTCCCAGGTGCCACAGTACAGGGTATCTGAGATCAGGTGCAGAGTATTCTGAAGGGAGAGGGTGACCAGCCAGAAGTCTGTTGGTACCAATGTGTGGGGCCTCCATCGGTTGTGGTCGCCCTGTGCCTCTGGTAGTCAGCGGGAGTGGCCTCTCCAGGACGCAAGCCAGGGCAGAATTGATATGGAGATCCGTCTGTTGCCCAATGCAGTGGGACCCCCCTCTCGATGCTGATGACGGGTCCAAAGGAACGACGGAACTCGATACAGTTTGGTGCCAGCAGCATCGCAGGAGTTGCCGTGCCGATGCTGGGTACAGCAGTCAGCCGCCTTCGGGATTCCGACTCCGGATTTTTCCTTGGGGTTTACTCCCAAAGCCTTTCCTGTGAGAGGGTATAGCCGCAAGGCAGTGGAGGTTTGAAATCAGAGTTTTCCCTCTCCTAGATGAGCTACCGTCCGTGGTTAACGAGCCCCATCTGCCCAGAGCAACCAGCAGTCCGCTTTTGCCCTTTCTCTTGTCAGTGAGAACAGCTCCACCGGGCATAAGAATTATGCCGCACGTGAAGGCCAGGAGTTGGAATCGGCTGTCAGAGGCTGTTTGAGACACACGCCATGAAGAGTATTTGTTAAGTAGTGGGAGCTCGTCCGCACTACCACCCTTCGGCTACGACTACCCTTGGAGCCAATGACATAGGTAGAAAAAGGGAGGAGGTCCTGAAGAGAGAATTCAGGGAGTTGAGTAGGAAGCTAAAGTGTAGTAGTCTCAGGATTGCTGCCTGTGCCACGTGCTAAAGAGCACATGATCAGGCGTATTAATACGTGGCTCAGAGACTGGTGTCAGGGGCAGGGCTTCAGATTCCTGGATCACTGGGGCCTCTTCTGGGGGGAGGTATGACCTGTACAAAAAGGATGGGTTACACCTGAACCCAAAGGGTCCAATACCCTAGCAGGCAGGTTTAATAGAGCTGTTAAGGAGGGTTTAAACTAATTTGGCAGGAGGATGGGAACCAGAGTGAAAGGGCTGAGGAAGGGGAAAACAGAAATAAATCAAACATAGAGTGCAACAGGAACGATTGAAAGGGCGGGCAGGAGATGAGACATAATCACAGCCAGTGGGATGAGTTACAGGGCAATAGAGATGTGGTGCAGTTAAAACAGAAAGCAACAAACACTGGACTGAAAGTGTTATATTCAAATGCATGGAGCATATGAAATAAAATGGACAGTCTAGAAATTCAGCTACAGTTTGGCAAGTGCAACATTGTGGCCATCCCTGAAACTTCACTAAAGGATGGCTGCCATTGGGAGCTGAACGTCCAAGGATATACAGTATCGGAAAGATAGGTTATTAGGTAGTGTGGCCCTGTCTATAAGAAATAATATTAAATCATTAGAAAAGGATGACCAATGATCAGAAGGTGTAGAGTCTCTATGGTTGAGTTAAGAAATGGCAAGGGTAAAAGAACCCTAATGGCAGTTGTATACAGACCTCCAAACAGCAGCTGGGATGTAGATTACAAATTACAGCAGGAGATAGAAAAGGCACGTCAGCAGGGCAATGCCATGATAATCGTTGGGGATTTTAACATGAAAGTTGATTGGAAAACCAGGTCAGTACTGGACCTCGAGAGAGAATTTGTAGAATGTCTAAGGGATGGCTTTTTAGAACAGCTTGTTGTTGAGCCCACTAGGGGATGGGCTGTGCTGAATTGGGTGCTGTGCAATGATCCAGAGGTGATAAGAGAGCTTAAGGTTAAGGAACCTTTAGGGAGCAGTGATCACAATAAAATCGAGTTCACTTTGAAAACTGAGGAGGAGATTCTAAATTCCAATGTGTCAGTATTTCAGTGGAATAAAGGAAATTACAATGGCATGAGAGGGGAATTAATCAAGGCTGACTGGAAAGAGACACTAGCAGGAAGGACAGTAGAGCAGCAACAGTTGGAGTTTGGGCGAGAAATGAGGGAAGTGCAAGACAGATTTATTCTAAATAAGAAGAAATTTTCAAGTGGAAGAAGGACACTACAATGGCTGACAAGTGAAGTCGGAGCCAAAGTAAAAGCAAAAGAGAGGGCATACAAGGAAGCCAAAGCCAGTGTGAAGATTGGGGATTGGGAAGCTTATAAAAACATGCTTCTTAGTTTCTTATATAAACTAAGAAGGTCATTAGGAAGGAAAAGATGAATTATGAGAGGAAGCTAGCGACTAATATGTAAGAAGATACTAAAAGCTTTTTTAAGTATATGAAGGGTAAAAGAGATTTGAGGGTAGATATAGGACCAATCAAAAATGATGCTGGGGATATTGTAATGAGAGACACAGATATGGCAGAGGAACTGAATGCATATTTTGCATCAGTCTTCACAGAGGAAGACATCTGCAGTATACGAGATATTCAACAGTGTCAGGGAAGTGAAGAATGTGCAGTGAAAATTACATCTGAGAAGGTGCTCAGGAAGCTTAATGGTCTGAGGGTGGATAAATCTCCTGGACCTAATGGAATGCACCCTCGGATTTTGAAGTAAGTAGCTGGAGAGACAGCGGAGGTATTAACAATGAGCTTTCAAAAATCAATAGATTCTGGTATTGTACGGATGACTGGAAAATTACAAATGTTACCACATTATTTAAGAAGGGTGGGAGGCAGCAGAAAGGAAACTATAGACCTGTTAGCCTGACATCAGTGTTTGGAAAGCTGTTGCAATCGATTGTTAGAGATGAGATTACAGAATACCTGGAGGCACATGACAAGATAGGCCAAAGCCAGCATGGTTTCCTGAAAGGAAAATCCTGCCTGACTAACTTACTTTAATATTTTGAGGAAATTACAAGCAGAGTACACAAAGGCATCCGTTAGTCTTGAGAGACCATGGATTTGTGCCTTGGAAGGTTTCCAGGCTGCAGGCCTGGGCAGGAGTTGTACGGCAGTTGTCCAAGCTGCAAGCCTTCCCCTCTCCATGCCAAGTGAAAGGCACTAGGACCCAAGTAGCTTGGCACCAGTGTCGTCGCAAAACGATGTGTTATTAAGTGCCTTGCTCAAGGACACAATGCGCTGCCTCAATGTGGCTCGAACCAGTGACCTTCAGATCACTAGACCGATGCCTTATCCACTAGGCCATGCATCAACACAAAGGAGATACAGTAGATGTGGTGTACTTGGATTTTCAGAATGCCTTTGACAACGTGTTGCACATGAGGCTGCTTAGTAAGATAAGATCCCATGGAATTATGGGGGGAGTTACTGGAATGGGTGGAGCATTGGCTAATCAGCAGAACACAGAGTATGGGAATAAATGGATCCTATTCTGGCTGGCTGTTGGTTACCAGTGGAGTTCAACATGAGTCAGTTTTGAAACTGCTGCTTTTTATGATGTACATCAATGATTTTGACTGTGGGATAAATGTATTTTCAGCTAAGTTTGCCGATAATACAAAAATAGGTGGAGGAGTGGGTAGTGTTGAAGAAACAGAGAGCCTGCAGAGAGATTTAGATAGTTTAAGGGCACGGGCAAAGAAGTGGCAAATAAAGTACAATGTTGGAAAGTGTATGGTCATGCACTTTGTGGAAGAAATAAATGGGTAGACTATTATTTAAATGGGGAGAGAATTCAAAATGCAGAGATACAAAGGGACTTGGGAGTCCTTGTGTCGAACACCCTAAGGTTAACTTCCAGGTTGAGTTGGTGGTGAAGAAGTTACGTATGGGGCTTCCTTCAAACCATGTGGACTCACAAATGCATCACTATATCTTTGGGGTTTAAAGTGCAGAAGTGCAAAGGGACTTGGGAGTCTTGTGCAAGATACCCTAAAAGGTTAACTTCCAGGTTGAGTTGGTGATGAAGAAGGTGAATTCAATGTTGGCATTCATTTCTAGAGGTATAGAATATAACAGCAGGGATGTGATGTTGAGGCTCTTATAAGGCACTCATGAGACCACAGTTAGAGTATCGATGCAGTTTTGGGCTCCTTATTTTAGAAAGGATGTATTGACATTGGAGAGGGTTCAGGGAAGATTCAGGAGAATGATTCCAGGAATGAAAGGGTTATCATATGAGGAATGTCTGGCAGCTCTTGGGCTGTATTCCCTGGAGTTCAGGAAAATGAAGGGTGATCTCATAGAAACATTCCAAATGCTAAAAGGCCTGAACAGATTAGATATGGCAAAGTTATTTCCCATAGTAGGGGAGTTCAGGACAAGAGGACACAACTTTAGGATTGAAGGATGTCCATTTAGAACAGAGATGCAGAGGAATTACTTTAGACAGAGGGTGGTAAGTCTGTGGAATTTGTTGCCACGAGTGGTTGTGAAGGCCAAGTCATTGGGTGTAGTTAAGGCAGAGATAGATATGTTCTTTATTAGCCAGGGCATCAAAGGGTATGGGGTGAAGGCAGGGGAGTGGGGATGATTGGAAGAATTGGATCAGCCCATGATTAAATGATGAAGCAGACTCGGTGGGCCATTTGGCCTACTTCTGCTCCTATATCTTATGGTCTTATAATTGCATCACTATTTTGCATTTGCAAAGCTTAAACTGAACAGGTGGGTACCAGTATTGATTATAACCAACATTTCAATAGCAAACTCTGTCATCTTCATCAGCAATGATGCCTGGGCATGTCAATCCCATCGCCATTGCAAATGCTGAATCCTGAAGAACCACAGGATCAGTACCATTCTCATGCCTGTTAGTTAGCTCAAATCAAAGCTTATGTGGGTCAAAGGACTCAGGACATGTGCTGTTTACATGATTCCCTTTGAATGCAGCATGTTTTGGCCAGATGGGGCACACAGTGGAAACCTGCATCAAGGAGTACAGGTGGTGTATCTATTTGACCTACCCTAAGAAATCTGCAGTAGCAGAACTTTGTATTCACAATGGCACTTTGATGGCACAAAACTACTGTGCTACACCAATGGCTTTTGGAACCATCTGGTGAAAAAACTAGTGAAAAATAATTTTAAGAAAGACAAAGGTATGACTCTAAGTAAGAACTGGAATTCGATTGTAAACAAGGTGAGATGTACGGATTGGATGAGAACTAACCAATCAAGAGGGACGGATGACAGGGATATATAGACCAGTGGACTAGACATACCTACGTATTGTCCCTGATGAAGATGGCAGAGTGTCATCAAAACATCAGTTAAAATCGATATCTACTGGACACTTGAGAAGAGTTTATTTGTCATATACACTGGGAAAGCACCAGATTCATTTTTAATCTGAAGAACTAATAAAAAGGCATTACATTAAAGATTTAAAGGTAAATATTTGCTTTATTTGTCACATGCACTTTGAAAAGTCGACACCTACAGTGAAATGCACTGTTTTACGTCAACAACCAACACAGTCCAAGGATTATGCTGGGGTTAGCCCCCAAGTTTCGACACATTTCCGGCTCCAACATTGCATGCCCATAACTTACTAAGGCTACGTTCACACTAGACCGTATAATTTTGAAAACGCCAGTTTTGCATAAAAACGATATACGTCCACACCAAGCATTTTAAAAATATCTCTGTCCACATTAAAATGAATATTTTGGCGAATCTCCTCCTACTGCACATGCGCAGGACACATCTACTGAAAACAAGTGACATGTTTGGTGTCGAATCTTGGCGTGAAAGACTTGTTGCGTTTTTGTTCAGTTACAGACTAGAAAAACTAAAACAACAGACAGCTGTTGGCTCTTGCGCAGGAGGACTTAAAACTAAAACAAAACAAATACTGGAGCATATGGAGGCAATTGACAGGGAGTTCACGGACGGTATGACCAGGCTGACGATGAACATTGAAAATCTGACAAACTCTGTTGCATTAATAAAGCCCCTTGTTAAATGTATAAAACATGTCTGCATCAATGTTATCTTGTATTTCCATACAATGTTACATTAGGCTGTTACACATCTATTGTCAGAGAAGTACTTGCATAAATAGGTAAACCACCTTCATACGAGTAAGGACAGAAAACAGGGCAAGGTGAGTAGACAAATTTATTCAGTAAGTTATTGGTCAAAGAATTTGGTGAGTACATTTCTAACTCTTCTGGCTTCAGTCTCGTTGCTGTCTGTTCTGAAATTGTTAGGTTGTGTTCAAGAAAGCAATGAAATGTCGCGCTGCCGTCACCATCTGTTCCGGCACGTCATGACAGCGTTTTTAGATTTCTCCGGTTACCCCATTCACACTGCTCCGGCCAATCTGGCGTTTTCAAAATTACACACTCTGGAGGGCGATTCTGAAAATCTCTGTTTTTGGGAGACGAAAATGCAGTTTTAGTGTGTAATTAGTGTGGACGGAGGGTAAAAACGAAGAGAAAAAGCTTCGGTTATGGAATTATCCGGTGTAGTGTGGATGTAGCCTCACTCTAACTCTAACCATGCACCTTTGGAATATGGGAGGCAACTGTGTCACCAGGAGGAAATGTGGTCCAAGGGGAGAATGTACAATTTCCTTATAGACAGCAGTGGGAATTGAACCCCAATTGATGACCACTAACACTGTAAAGCATTGTGCTACTATACTGCCCTGTTAAAACTGCAAGCTTTATAATCTTAGTGATCCTGAAATAGTGTAACCAAATAAATAATGAAGTAATTTAGACCAATTGAACTCCAAACAGTACTTAAAATATCTGTGAACACTGAAGAGAAATTTCACCGTTTTTGAATCTATCAAAAGGAATTTTGGAATAGGAGAGGGTGCTGGTAAACAACAATGAAGTTTTGTATGCCAGATGTGAACCAGAGGCTACATAAATTAGAGGACAGAGGGTGGATATAGGGGAAAATGTGTTCAGAAAATTTGGAATATTATGTTTTACTGTATGTGGTTTCTTACGGTTGTTTAGGGTGATAGTAAGGATAAGCTACCACAACCAATTAAATGTTCCCAATGGTATGTGCCTGAAATAGCCCTCTTCAACCAAGTCCAGCTCCTGGCCTTCATGTTGAGGCTTGGCTACTAAGTTTGGCGGAACTATTTCTGCTTACAGGAGAAGGGGCAAAGGTGCCTTAAAACTAATCACTTTAGGCAGATGGGGTGCATCAGCCATGGTTCTCCATGGAGAAGGAAAACTCTGATCTCAAAGCTCTAGTGCCTTGCAGTTATATCCACTCAGATCAGGAGCTGCAGTCCCTAAGGCAGCCCCACGTTGAGTTCAACGCTGATTGGTAACTCCTACGATACTGCTAGTGCCAAACTGGATCGGTCTCTGCCATTCCTTTAGGTTTATCGGATGGATCGAGGGGGGGGAGCTACATGGGCATTGGCTTGATCTCCATATTGTACTGCCTGTGTTGCGTATCTAAGCAGCTAGGATGCAACATCTATGGTCAACTCTGACCAACGGAGGCCTCATTTACTATGTTTTGTCGTCACAGTGTGTCCCTTTACTCATGTTATTCAGAAACTAACATTGATGGATTCACCCCAATACTATGACACTACTGAATCATGAGGATGTAGGAAATTTGCAGATAGGCTGGTTGTTAGGAAGAGCACGGGAATGGGCTGGGAATGTTGTTGCTGGCATGGCTTGTCTGATTTCTGAGTGTGGCAAAAAATTGGTCACAGATTCTGAAGATAAATCACAATGATGTGTGCGAGAGAGACACAAGCACAGAAGAGACTGCCAATGCTGGAATCTGAAATGAAATTCAAGATCCTGGAGGAACTCAGTGTATGCAGCACATGTGGAAGGAGATAGACAGCGGACATTTTGGATCCAGGGAGTGGTGATAAGGATGTGTGATTTTTGATTCCTAATGGTGAGTGGCCCAATAACAACACCTAACCAATAGTGTACTCACAGCCCAAGGCCATTGAAACAAAGGGCAATCTGAGCACCATAATTAAGCTTTGAGAATTGTGAGGAAAAATGTCTTCTCCTTGCAGCTGAGAAACAGCATGGTTAACGTAATTCCCTTTCTCACAACATTGTTATTGCTTCCCTTTAGTTTCTGATGCTCAGGAAATCTTGCAGACAGGGCTAAGACTAGTAGCCTAGATAAAGTATGAAGATGACCACCTAAGTCTTAGAATGGTTACCTGAATCACATGGTTTCTAGGGGTTCAAACAATCTACCCACTCCCCATTTATTTGTATAGAAATTATCCTGATGTTTCTTTGCACTGTCTGTGTTTTAGCTCTTCAATAACATTTTCATCATGTTTAACATACAATGAACCAAATGTAACTTCTATTTATGGTAGCCATTAATTACATTTTATTGAAGAAAAATCTTTTGTTTCTGAAATGATTTTAATCACTAGAGTCAGTTCTCTCAATATTATACTCTTCACATGGCATTTTAAGATCAATGTAACGTCAGCTGGAATAAGGATGTCTTTACGTTTATTATGCAGATCAGGAAGATAGATTTAATCAGAAGCCACAACAAATTAATTTTTAAAAACCAATTGATTAGAAGAAAACATACTCATTGGGCAATTTAAATGCTGTCATAAGCTTTGAGAAGAAAATGTTTGAATTGTAATCTCTGCTACTCATGCCTTTCCCATAATTATGCTGCAGTGTTATTTTTCAACCATAAAAATTAAGTCTCACCCATTGATGCTGTGTGTGAGGGCTTTTAAATGTAGTTTAAGGTGCCATGGTTGTTAATGATGACCCTGGGGATTTTGTCTGGTTAATAAATGATGATGGTTTCACTGAAAGATTAAATCTCTGTCATAATTGCTGTAATATCAGTAGAATTTAATCTACTCAGTTATTGGGATATAATTCTGCTTTCATAAAATGTATTTGGATATTTATTTGTTTTTATACATTTCTTGCAGGTGACACAGGCAGCATTCCAGCAATGAAAATAAATGCCCTCTATCCAGCCAAACATTCATTCAAGGATAAAATTCTATAGCCTAGAATAAAAGGAAGAAGTAACATTAATGAATCACAAACCGATTTTGCAACGGAGCATATGTGGCAACATCCTCTGGAACACAAAGGACAAAACTAAACTTTGTCGCACATAAATTATTCGCAATGATATCCTGCCCCACTACAGAGCAGCCTTCTATGGCATAAACATTCAATTTTGTGAGCTGATTAGACCATCAGTTTTATTAACTATTCCTGCCATAAAAATCAGAAATTAAAATCGCTCAGATACTGGAATCTGAAATAAAAAGAGAAAATGCTGACAAATCAACTCTTCTGATGAAAATACAGTCTTGACAGATTAACTCTTTCTATCATCAGTGCTGCTGCCTGATGAGATAAATATTTTCAGCATTTTTAGTTTTTGTGTCTTAGAGACATAGAGTTGTATATGATAAAAGCCATATATCAATATTTGGGTGGTGGGGTGGAGATATGTCTCTACCAAAGGAGGTGTAAGGCGCTCCTTCCCTCTGCTAGTCTACAGGTCAAGGTGTATCAGCTGCTTAGCACCCCTGCCCCGATCAGTGTCTCATGAAGCCATAGGAGCAGGTGGTGGATCGTGGTATGAGCAGTTGGTGCATATCACAAGTCCTGGGACCACTGATCCCAGACCGACAATCTCTAAAGAGTATTGATAATGGCTGGGGTCATCTGTCTTGTAAAGACACTGCCCAGAAGAAGGCAATGGCAAATGACATCTGAGGAAAAATTTGCCAAGAACAATCATGGACATAGAAACATCTATGTCATTTGACATGGCACATTGACAATCATGACAATCCCTACTAAGGCCACTTGCCTGCATTGTTACCATATCTCTCTGTGCCCAGCTCATTCAACATGCCTTATAAATCTCATTTCTGGCAATGTCTCCACAACTACTCTGGCAGCTCATTCCACAAACCATCTACTATTTATGTGAAACATTTACCCTTCAGATCCCCTTAAAACATCCTTGCTTTCATCTTACACTAGTCTTAGATACTCCTGCTTTGAGAAGAGACACTGGTTATCCAATTCTGAGGAAGGTTCTCTGCCCAAAACAATGACAGTTTGCTCTTTTCCATAGATGCTGCCTGACCTGCTGAGTTCCTCCAGTGAGCTGAGTGTGTTGCTTTGTATTTTCAGCATTTGCTGACTTCTTTGTGTTGGTACTGGATATCCACTATAGCCATTCTTCTTATAATGTTATATACGTCTGTCATGTCACTTCTCAGCATTCTTGCTCCGGTAAAAACAGACCTACACTTCTCAATTTTTGTTGATAACTGAGGCTCTTTAATCCAGATAGCATCCTTGTCAAACTTTTCTGCATCCTCTCTTGCTTAGTCACGTCCTTCCTATCATATTCCTTGCTATATAGAATTTGTGAGTATGTGTTAATGGTGCCGATCTATATTTTGCACTTTATTAAATGTTTTTAAAACCTTACATTTTGCTTTATGGTTTGCTGGTGTGCAAATGCTACAATATGATTGGTAGTTTTGCTGGTTTGATGACATCACTGTTGCTGCCCACTAGAGAGACACGGAGCTGATACCTGACAACAGATAATGTAGGGAAAGGAGCTCACACAACAAGAAACAAAAAAATATTTTTATAGATAGTGCTTTACGAGGTTTGAAGTGAATACAATTGTTCCCTGACTGAATACAAAATAGGACTATCCACTGGTTAATCTGCTGTGTGGACTGCAAAGAAAGAGTTAATATCAATGCCTTGACAGGAATACCAACATTTGTTTGAGAAGGGGAGAGGATGCTGGGTTGGGGGGTGGGGGGGGATAAGAATTAAGGAGCATAGGGTTCACTGCAGGAAGGACTGGTTATTTGGACGGGAGGAGAGAGGCAAGTCATAAGTTTGGAATGGAGGAGGGTGAACAACACTGCTGGATTTGGAAGATTTATTTGATATGTGACAGTTCAGAATCAGAGTCAGATTTGTTATCACTAGCATATGTCATGGAATTTCTCTTTTTGCAGCAGTAGTAATGAGCAACCTCGCGCTGGGGCTATACGGCGTTGAGGCGCGTCCCCTGGGTGTTGGATGGGGGATCCCTCATGTGAAGGGTGCACCGGATAATATGGAAGAAGGTGCTGTGAACCAACATAGCCTAGAAGAAGGAACTCCGATTCCAAACCCGGGTAGATAGGACTCGTTAGCCTTGGATGGCAGCCTGTCTAGGAGAGGGTAAACTCTGATTTCAAACCTGGGCAGGTGGAGCTCGTTAGCATGGAAATGCCATTGTTAGCATGGAAGTGCCATCGCCTAGGGGAAGGTGACCCCGACAGAAAACCCCTGGTCCTCCAGGTTGGGGGTTGTATAACAGGCTAACAACCCGTTCACATAAAACAAGCAATTGTTACAGAAACCGTCAACAGATTGTCAACCACCAACCCAGATCTCGGGAAAAGCAGGGCCCCATTCAGGAGGCTGATGATGCACTGCAACCAAACCCATCAGGAAGCTGCAGGGCTGACAACCCTCCTTCACCCAAGGAAAACCATAATGGAGGTTCCAAAGCTGCTCTCACAGAAGAAATCTATCCTAATCAGAACATGGAATGTGAGATCACTTTGGGAGACAGGTAGGTGCGCACAGGCAGTGAAGGAAATGAACCAATACCACCTCACACTCATAGGCATGTGCGAAGCAAGGTGGAATACTTTTCGTGAGACCAAACTGCAGATGGGAGAAACTCTGCTCTATTCCGGCAAAGGAAAAGAGGAAGACCCGCATGAGGCTGGTGTAGCCCTGATGTTGTCCAAAGAAGCAGCCAGAAGTTTGATAGAATGGGAACCAGTGTCCAACCGTATCATCACAGCCAGGTTCGAGTCCAGATTCCAATAGGTATCCATTGTCCTGTGCTACACCCCAACTAACAACACAGAGGAAGAAGAAAATGATCTCTTCTACACTTGGCTTCAAGCAGTAGTTGGAAAGGTACCTAAGCAAGATATGTTGATCGTCATGGGAGATCTGAATGCCAAAGTAGGCAGTGATAACACTGGCAAGGAGAGAGAGATGGGCCAGAATGGTTTGGGGAATATGAATGAAAATGGAGAACTCCTTAGTGACTTCTGTGCCTTCAACGAACTGACCATTGGATGTACCCTCTTTCCCCACCAACGCTGCCACAAGATAACCTGAATCTCGCCTGACCATCAAACAGAGAACCAGATTGATCACATCATAGTCCGCCAGTGCTGGAGGTTCATTGCAAGATGTGAGAGCCAAAAGAGGAGCAGATATTGGATCTGACCACCATTTGGTTGTTGCAAAGCTGAAGATGAAACTGTCAGCCAAGAAGAAGCAACAGAACATGCAAATAAAGTTTGATGTTAGAAAACTACAGATGGAAGAGACCAAGAAAGATTTCCACATCGCCTTGCAAAACCGCTTTGGGGCTCTTCAAATAGAGGAACAAGATGAGAGAACAGCGGAACACACTTGGATTACCTTCAAGCAGGCCACTGTAGGAGCCTGCAAAGAAGTACTGGGAAGACCACCAGCCAACAGTAAATCTTGGATCAGGGCCGAGACATGGCAGAAGGTGGAGGAGAGGAAAAAGCTCAAACAGGAGTTGAATCAGGCCAGAACCCAGCAACAGAAACAAATCACTGCCAACAGGTACAGTGTGATGGCCAAGGTGGTGAAGAAATAGCTCAGAAAGGACAAGAGGTCATACTTCAATGAAATACCAGAGCAAGCAGAAACAGCGGCCAGTAAAGGGGACCTCAAGGCACTCTACACGACAACTAAACTTTTGAGAGGGAGGAAAAGCAATTTCAACAGACCTGTTAGAGACAAGACAGGCCATCTGCTCACTTCGGTTGAAGATCAGCTGGTGAGATGGAAGGAACACTTCCAGGAAGTATTGAATAGACCACCACCACAGAACCCACCTGACCTGGAGCCTGGAGACCCACTCAACATCAATATAGGTGAAATCACCAAGCAAGAAATTTGAAAAGCCCTGAAAAGCCTGAAGAATGGCAAGGCTGCTGGAGAAGACAACATTCCTGCAGAAGCATTGAAAGAGGGTGGAGAGGCTATGGTGGACTATTTGCATATACCGCTGAATTTGATATGGAGAACAGGAGAGATCCCATCAGATTGGAAGAAGGGCCTCCTTGTGAAGCTGCCAAAATCTGGAGATCTTTCACTGTGTGGCAAGTGGAGGGGGATCACCTTGATGTCCATTCCTAGTAAAGTTCTCACCAGGGTCATCTTGGAGAGGATGAAAGACACCATTGACCAGAGACTTAGAGATGAGCAGGCAGGGTTCAGGAAAGAGAGATCATGCATTGACCAGATAGCTACACTTAGAGTCATTGTGGAGCAGACAATAGAATGGCAAACTCCACTAAATGTGTGTTTTATTGATTTTGAGAAGGCATTTGACAGCCTGGACAGAAAGTCAATGTGGAACATCGTACGACACTATGGTGTACTGGAAGAGATGGTGAATATCATCAAGCAGCTTTATGATGGCTTCTCATGCAGGGTCATCCACGATGGGAGACTGTCCGCAGAGTTCCTGATCACTACTGGAGTCAGACAGGGATGCCTGCTGTCGCCTTTACTTTTTCTTGTGGTACTCGACTGGGCTACAAGAACAGCCTATGCTGGCTCAGAGAGAGGCATCCAGTGGACATTAACAGGGAAATTGGAAGACTTGGCATTTGCAGATGATCTCGCTCTTCACTCACACCGGCTTCAAGATATGCAGAAGAAAGTAGATTCCTTGGGAGAGACCTCACAGCGAGTAGGCCTTAAGATCAGTCAGGAGAAGACCAAAGTTCTACACATTAATAACAAACATGAGGAGCCATTACGGATTGAAGGACAAATAGTTGAAGATATAGACAAATTCACTTACCTTGGAAGCAAAATCAGTAAATCAGGAGGTACAGATGAGGACATCAGAGCAAGGATCAGAAAAGTCCAACATGCCTTCATAACCCTGCGACCTGTTTGGAGATCTACGGCCATCTCTGTCAAAACTAAGCTTCGTATATTCAGCTCCAATGTGAAAGCCATCCTGCTATATGAATCCGAAACATGGAGAATCACTAACACCAGCTGCAACAAGATCCAGACCTTCCTCAACAAATGCCTCCGGCAGATCCTCCGCCTCAAGTGGTACGACAGAGCGTCAAACCTAGACCTATGGAAGAGAGCAAACCAAGAGCCCATTGTATTCCAGATAAGGAGGAGGAAGTGGAGATGGGTCGGCCACACCTTGAGGAAGAGGCAGTCGAATGTCACTCGACAATCACTCGAATGGAATCCACATGGGAAGGGAAGAAGAGGTCGCCCAAAGCAAACCTGGAGGCATAGGCTTTTGGATGAACTGAAAGCTGCCGGCCAAACTTGGGAGACTGCAAAACCATCTGCTAGAGATCGCAGGAAGTGGAGGACTTTTGTTGAGGCCCTATGCTCCATAAGGAGCGACAAGGATTAAAGGAAAGTAATGTACAAGATCTTCTCTGAGGATTATCACCTTGTCATAGTCAAGAGGCTTGTGAGTTGCTGAGATTCAGAGAATGATGCTGTCTGAAGTTTAGCTATTGTGGTGATAGGCAAATTGCTGTGGGTCCAGGTCCTTGCTGGGACAGGAGCTCGTTCTGATCATGACCAACCTCTCAAAGCATTTCATCACTGTAGATATGAGTGCTACTGGACGATAGTCATTATGGCAGCTCACACGACCCTTCTTGGTATAATTGTTGCAGTTTTGAAGCAGATGTAAACTTCCGACCGTAGCAGTGAGAGGTTGAAAGTGTCCTTGAATACTCCCTCCTGTTGGTTAACACAAGTTTTCAGAGCCTTACCAGGTACTCCATCAGAACCTGCTGCCTTGCAGTGTGTGCCTTCTTCATGACTGCATCAATGTGTTGGACCCAGGATTACTTTGTTCTTTGAAACCCATGACCAATGTTCTATAAAACAGCCTTACCTCTCTTTAGCCACCAGGTTTACTCCCAGCCCCAGGGAATTCAGGCAGTCAGCAGTTAATCTAAATTCACTGTCAAATCAGCAGAAATGATACCTGTTCACTAACATATTCAAATCATTGACTTGCCTCTTTAGAACAAGTTAATGGAACCCATGCCAAACCCACAATTATTGTATATAATTATGATGAGTTAAATGTGGATTTCACAAATTTGCTTCTTTAAGTCAGTCTGTAATATTCTATCTGTCTAGAGAAGTTAAATTTTCACCTCATTCTTCAAAATATTCACTGGATGAGAAGTGGCTGCCAACTATTATTGGATCTTAAGCTGTAATCATAATTATGTGCCATTGTTGAACACTTTTTAAACATTTTATATTATTATTTTTAACAATAAATTGGAGAGGATGTAACTGGGATGATGGGAGAGGCCAGTAATGGGAACTGTAGCTCCAACTCAGGTCAAAGTGCGTTGTAACAGTGTAATATGTTTATAGATTTCCTTGCCACCATGAGTATGGATAGAAGAATTTATAATAGGAAAACTAACCTATTGACTGACAAAGATATAAAACAATGTAAAGGTGTGTGTTTGTGTCTGTCACTAGTTGGTGGTGTAATGGCTTCAGCACTAGACTTTGAGGCAAATGGTTCCGAGTTCAGATCTTCCCGGCTCCTTGCAAACTTCCCATCTGTGCTGGGTTGAGCATCGAGCTAGCAACTTGGTCTTGTAAAAAACAATTAAATGCTATGGAGTGGCAAAAATGCCGCCCTTTGTGCCACAAGGCATGAAAAAGAACAACAAGGGTGTGTGTGTGTATGTACAATAAAATGCTTAAACTTTATTGATGAATCTAAGTAAAATCACTTCATGAAAAAAAATCAAATGCATATTATTTCAAAATATTGACTGCATAGATTATACATGCTTTCCAATATACATTTAATATTTTAATGAACTATTTCGTATATTTAAAATCAATTACTTTTAATTTCCTTGGCTTCAGCCTTATATTTCTGCAATTATATGAAATATCCAAATATAATTAAATATAATTTTTCAATTACATTCTTATCAAGTTCAATGTAATTTCTCTCAACCACTGGGTCCATTTTACATCAATTTCTTTAATTTTAACCAATGTTCCCTTTGTTCCCCTAAACTCTTATGGATAATTTTCCTTCTTCACTTTCCCAGAGGAGAGCTGTGCCCCTGGCATTCATTCCAGATAATTGACTCATAAATGATCAAAAGATCATGGGCGAGGTACAAATGAGTTTTCAGAGTGCACTCCGGATGCTAGAGACTCTTCACTGGAAGCACAAACTCAGTGAAGTACCTTGCTAAAATATGCCAGCACAATAAAAAATTTCCATTAGAATATTGAATCCTCTTTCCTTTGATCATGGTCCAACATTCGTAGAGTCATATGGCTTAGAAACAGAACTTATGGCCCAGCATGTCATTACTGACCATCATACACATCAATAAAAATTCTATTGAACAATTCTTGATTTGTAATCTTGTTTGCCTTGGTAATTCAAATATTCATCCAGAATCTTTTTAAATGCTGTGAGATAGGGGAACTGGAATGGGGAATGGAGAAAGAGGAGGGGGAGACGCTGCCTGATATTAGATAAATTGATGTTCAACCCTTCAGGTTGGAGGCTACCCAGAAGGAAGGTGAGGTGTTGCTTTTCCAGATGAGTTGGCCTCATTACGGCAATAGAGGAGGACATGTACTAATGTGTCAGGAATGGGAGTGTGAGGTGGATTTGATATAGATGACCACAGGGAATTACTGCCTTTTGTGATGGATGGAACGAAGGTGTTCAGTGAAATAGTCCGCCAATCTATGTCATGTTTCAGTGATGTAGAAGAAGCCACACTCTGAACGTGGGATGTAGTAGATAGCTTCTCACGTTCCATCCTATCTACAGTATAACTCTCAGAAGGCAACACTGGAGTAAGTCTTGTACTTTTTAAATGATAGGGTGTGGATATTACAGACAGAAAGTGTGAATATTTATTGCCTATCTTTGAATAGATTCAAACTGAGGAGGTAATGAATTTAGCGACACAAGGGAGGAGTAATGAGCAGGAGGGCAGATTTCTTTCTCTGACAAATATTGGACTAGAGGGGTTTTGATAACAATACAGTGCCGCCATTGTCTGCGTTTTGCTTTTAACTCCATTTGCCAGGCTAAGGTCTGAACGTGCCTATAGATAAATTTTCCAAATCTCCTACTGCTGGTGCAGTAATCTAACAGTGACACCACCACACCCTCAATAGCTACTTCAGCTCCACCAAGAACTTTATGCTAGTCAACGTTGCCCGTGAAACAGGAAAGTGTTCAAACAAAGTTCATGAAAATTATTCCAGGATTGAATGGCTTGTCATATGAAGAACATCTGTTGGTTCTGCGCCTGTATTCACTGGAATTCAGAAGAATAAGCAGTGACCTCATTGAAACCTGTCAAGTGATGAAAGGCTTTGATAGAGTGGATGTGGAGAAGATGTTTCTTTTGGTGGGAGAGGCTAAGACCAGAGGACACATCCTCAGAATAGAGGGGCGTATTTTAAGAACAGAGATTAGAGGAATTTCTTTAGTCAGAGAGTGGTGAATCTGTGGAATTTGTTGCCAAGGGCAGCTGTGGAGGTTAATTATTTATGTATATTTAAGGCAGGTCCACAGATTCTTGATTGGTCAAGGCAAGAAGTGATAAGGGGAAAATGCCTGAGAGGAAAAATGGATTAGCCATGATGAAATGGAGGAGCAGACTCGATGGGCCAAATGGCTTTATTCTGCTCCTATATCTCAAGGCCTTAGCTTTTCCATTAGCAATATCTACATTCATAATGGAAATACTGAGTTAACCTTGTCATACAGTTCAATCTTCCCACCAGTAGGGGTGCTGCCATACCAGCTCACACATATGAGGGTGCCTTTAAAATATGAATCTGAAGTCAGGCAGCATCTGGGGAAGAAGAAACAATTAACTTTTCAGGTGTTTGATCAGTACTGGAAAAGAAAAAGAGGTTAGCTTTAGGTGGCAGTGAAGAAGAGGAGGAAAGTCAGTGGGACAAAAAGAATAAAGGGACCATGTGGCAATTAATGAACAGTTAAGATGAGATTAAGCTTCTTTGCTTGTGTTATATGTAGGTAATGGGAAAATTATGTGGAATAGAAACAAAATGATGGCAAGTAGAATTTGCCAGTTCAAAGGTGCACAAAAAGAAAACACGGGTACCTTAAAATTGAAGATTTTGATATTGCATCCACCAGGCTGCAACATGTTTACATGGAAGATGAAGTGTTGCTCCTGGAGCTTGTGTTGGGCTTTATTGTAATAGTGCAGGAAGTTACAGGCAGAAAGGTTAGAGTGGATGACAGATGCTGAATTAAACAATTCAAAGTTCAGAATCACTACCGTTAGCATAATTAAAGCCTGTGTAGGTTATATAGGCAGAACCAATTTTGAGTTAGATATGGCAATTTATAGTAAGAATGGATATATTAAATATCTAAAATGGGAGAACATTGGTTTAAAACAGAGCCTTGATATCTTATCTACATGGAAATCAATCACATAAGGCCATTCATAGTCCATTAGGATGTGTAGGATTTGAAGTGACTGTGGGAAAGTCTTGTGATGACTTCAGAAGAAAAGGGGCTCACCTTCAAAGTCCTGTAAATCTCCACTGCAAGCTCTGTAATGCTTTCCATAATCTGAGTAATACAAAGTTATGGAAGCTGCTGATATTTTTGACTACGGTACTATATCTAAGATGCTGCCTGCAGAAAGGGGAGCCAAACTTCCACATTACCTTATGTAATATTTGGTTTCCATCAAATTGGCCTTGTTCAATTCAGAATACCCAGCAAAGCAGGCATTCTATCTTGCGGGCAATAAATAACTTAAGTGAATATTTCACTATGAATTGGAGGAAGTGCCTTCTCCCAACTTATGCAAGTGTTATCTCCTCTGTCTCCGTCCTTATTCTGAACTTGACTTCCTCTACAGACACAGCTTCCAAACTCCTGATTACATTGCACCCTCTGCTTATTTCCTACTTGACCACACAGTGAATTTTCCCTCTTCTGAGTTGCTGCTGGCAAAGCAGTAGCTCAAAATTGCAAGATACTTAAGCAGCACTTTCCAAACTCATAACTACTACCATCTAACTCAAGGGCAGTAAAAACATGGGAACACCACCACCTAGAAATTACTGTTGGATCTCTGTTTATTTCCTGGTCCTTAGGGTTCTACTGGGAGGCAGGAATGATGAGTAGCCTTGATTCCAAGATTTCAGTTTATTTTTGAGTACAAAACTAACACACAAATACTAATCAAACTAAATGAGAAGCCAAGGACCAATGCTAAGCAGTGTATAGACAAAGTGATAAAGAAGAATCCAAGATAGCACCGCTGAAACTTGCATCAGTTTTATAGATAAGGAAAGAAATCCCTTAGATAAAGATAAAATAGTTAATAGACCACATAGTTAAATCATTTTGGGTAATATGCTAATACTTGACCAAGGAAAAACGAGAAAGGTGTTAAACCGTTAGTTTAGCTGCTATACCGCTTTCTGCCAGTGAGTGGGGATACAAGAGCTTGTTAAAATGTACAAATCTTATAAAAAGTATTAATAAAAAGACACAGTGATTTCCAGCATTACCCCCCCCCCCCCACCCCAATCCTGACTTGGAAACTTATCAGCAGTCTTTCACCGGCTCTGCGTCTTACCCTAACAACATAACCACACCTCAAGGACTGCAATAGTTCAGGAAGACAGCTCACCAACGCCTTCTCAAGGGCAATTAGGGAAGTGCAATTAAATGCTGACTCAATCTGTGAAGCCCACATCCTTTCAATTAATGTATAAAATCCATTTATTCATGAAATTAAGAAATGCTGAAGATGTGCAGCAGGATCATTGGCATTCGTAAAAGGGAGAAGCAGATAAACATCAGAGGCTTCGACATTTTGTTAGAAGTAGAAAAATAAAGGGAGAGAAAGAAGAAAGGTTAAAGGTAACTGATCTGGTAGTTTTGCTGTAAAATGAATGTATTCCTTCTGTTTATGCAATGAAAGCAGAAAACACAATGGTAACAGAATGACAAGTCAATAAATATTTAATAAATAGTGAAGACAACTTGCTCGTTAAAATGCATTTGCACTAGCTTTTTCTCAGGACTTCTAATTAAGCCTGCTATTGGTCATAAGGTTACCATTGAACATCGTAAACCCCTACAAATATCCACCATTAATATGGTACTATACGTATCTTAATAGTAGAAATTGCCCACAATTAGATCTGAACCTGCTTGTATGCATGATAAATATACATTTCATGTTGGTACTTAATTGGTGCTTAAATATTGTAGATGTTCATCATCTATGTCCAATATAAATTATAGACACTCTATAATGATACAGGTCCAGTAAAGCTCTGTAATTTGTGTAAAACTGATTCTATTTAAATTTATTTAACTCCCTACAACTCAACAATTTACGATCAGAATCAGAATCTTATTATCACTGGCATATGTCATGAGATTTGTTTCTTTACAGCAGCAGTACCGTGCAAGTCATCAAAATTACTGTAAGTTACAAAAATAGTGTGAAAGACGACAAACATCATGTTCATGGGTTCAAGGACTATTCAGAAAATAAGATGGCAGAGGGGATTTGAATTTCATGACATACACTGGGTGATAGTAAACCTGATTCTGAATCAGAAGCTGTTCTTAAAATGTTGACCATGGAACTTCAGGCTCCTGTACCTCCTCCCCAACGATAGTAACAAGAACAGGTGATCAGGTGACCAGATGATCAGTGTCCTTGATGATGGAGAGGGTTGTGCCCGTGGTGGAATCTGCTGAGTCAGCAACCTCTGCAGACTCTTCCGATCCTATACACAGGCGCCTACAAGCTAGGCTGTGATGCAGACTGTCAGGAAAGCGGGAGGAGGAAGAAGAGGAGTGCAGTAGTGATAGAGGAATCCATACTTGAGGAGTTGACACCAGATTCTGTGTAAGTGAAAGAGAGACCCAAATGTTATGTTGCCTCCCTGGTGGGAGGGTCAGCGATGTCTCAGATTGGGTCCACAACATTTCAAAGGGGACAAATAAGCAGCCAGAAGTTTTGGTACATACTACATATTATCTTGGTATCAGTACTACAGTGGGATAAAGGAAGTTATAGAAACATGAGAGAGGAGCTGGGCCAAGTTGATTGGGAGGGGACATTAAGAGGGATGTCGACAGAAAGCAGTGGCTGGAGTTTCTGGAGCAATTCCGAAGATGCATCCTGAAGAAGAAGAAGTATTCTGAAATCCGGATCATGCAACCATGGCTGACAAGGGAAGTCATAAACAACATAAAAGGAAAAAAGAGGGCATATAATAAAGCAAACATTAGTAGGAAGCTTTTAAAAAGTAACTGAAGGTTACTAAAAAATAACATAGGGAGGGAAAAGATGAAATATGAAGGTAAGTTAGCCAATAATATCAAAGAGGAAACCAAAAGTTTTTTCAGAGATATGGACAGTAGAGAGCTGAGAGTAGATATAAGACCACTGGAAATCATCACTGAAGAGGTAGTAATGGGAGACAAAGAAATGGCGGATGAACTAAATAAGTACTTTGCACCCGCCTACACTGTAAGAGTCACTTGCACTATGTTGAAAATTCGAGAGTGTCAGGGAGAAGAGGTGAGTGCGATTACTATTACTAAGGAGAAAGAAGATGCTTGGAAAGCTGAAAGGTCTGAAGATGGGTAAGTCACCTGGGCCAGATGGACTACATCACAACATTCTGAAGTAATTGGCTGAGGAGATTTTGGAGGCATTTGCAAATGATCTTTCAAGAATCACTAGGTTCTGGCATGGTTCTGGAGCTGAGCTGCAAAGGATTTGAGAGTCCTCATGCAATATTCCCTAAAGGTTAACTTTCAGGTTGAGACAGTATTGAAGAAGGCAAATGCAATGTTAGCATTCAGAAACAGAATCAGAATCAGGTTTATTATCACTGGCATGTGTCACTTGGAGAGGTCTAGAATATAAAAGCAAGGATATAATAAGACATTAGGTGCTTGAGGAGATTTGGTACGCGACCAAAGTCTCTTGCAAATTTCAATAGATGTACAGTGGAAGTTTTTGTGAGGAGCCTAAGAGAAAGGATGTGAATCCCTTAAGCTATGGTGTACCTGATGGTGTTCACAGGACATTTCCTTCTGGGCTGCATTGACTGATTTATTTGAAGGGATGTTGACCACTGAAGCACAACAAAAGTTTTCTCATGCCAGGGCCCATCTTCCCAGCAGATTGCCATTGTGTGCATGAAGCTGGGACCCAAAGCTCAACCTTGTTTTGTAAGGTTTGATGATTATTGTTGGGAAATGGAAGTAAAGTTTTCACTCACCGGCTTGGTGACAAAGCATGTGACAAAAGTTGACCTAAGTTCTCATGGTGACTGCAACCATAGTTATTATCCACTGATTTGATTGAATGGCTGCCTGACTCTCAGAGTTTATGTTCTGTGATTCACATCATTTTGGAGCTGAGCTGGACAGAATGTTGGCCGTACCTGCTCCGAACATCATCAGCTGATGGTGTAAGTGATGAGGATACAGAGAGTGCTTCCCATTTCCTTTTGGAGCGATCAGAAGAAGCTACTTCAATTGGGCTGGTCACAGGAATTATCCCCGTGTCAGCTTGCAGTCATCCCAGGCCAACCTGAAACCAGCGTTCTCCTCCTGGGCACCTGATCTTTGGGTACATCCATTGATCCGATGATCAGGTTGGGCCTACAGCTGGAACCTTTGGAGAGATAGCTCTTTCTGCACCAGCTCTCCACACCACCCCTAGTCCACCCTCCCCAATCAAAACTTGTATATCTTATCCTCTAATTGGATTTTCCAAAAGGGTATATCTAACTATTATTGCCTGTTCAACTTAATCCAGGAACTTGTGATCAAGATCGTTTTCAAAGTGGGAAGCATGAACCCTCCCCACCCCCAGATAGGTCACAGAATAATAAAATGTGGGTCATTATATCCTTTCCTTTAAATAAATGCCAGTCCACAGATCAAAGAACTTGTTATTGCTGGGTCATGTGTCATGTGGGTGAATTGTTTGGTTAAAGTGGCTCATCCGAAAAGTGTCTGAAGTTCACAGATTTGGATCATGCTTGGCCTTTTCGTTTCCTAATCACACAGAACGATATAGCAGAAATCATGATAATGTCATGTTATCGAGGAATCCATAGTATTTTGTAATTAATTCTAAAAATGCGTTGGTGTATATATTTATATTATACGTAATAAAGATATAAATTCTGAAGGTTAGCATTGTGGACACGTAATCTATTGTTTAATCAGAGTGATTGGATTACAAGATACTAATATTATTAATCTCACCTTTCAATCTTGTGGCTATGCAATGCATTGTTTGATAGTCCTGCTGTACAGGAAAATGATGTATGCGTATATTTCATACTGAAATTGTGAGGGGTCCAATAACGCCCATTTTGATCATAGGAGGTTGATTATCAAGCACATCCAGTTTGAATGGTATGACTGTTGAAGTTCTATTATGTAGTATTTTTGTTATGAAGATTGTCAAATGCAATTAGTTGCACCATTTGTGAATTTCCTTCCCCCTTTTAACAAAAACAGAAATGCTGGGTGTTTTGCATCAGCTGTCCAACTATAGACAAAAAAAAAAGCTCTTTTTAAATTTTCGTTTCAGTGCAGGCTTTTGTTGGAAGGCTGACCCAGCAACAGAAAGGGACAAAACTTCTGGCTGATGTGAATAATATCTGTATCCCATCAGCTGAATTCAATCTGTGGTGGAGCAGAAACTGCAGAGGATGTAATTTATGGGCAGATCCTTGCCGTTGTGAGCTACCTCCATTGTAGCAGCCTGTTTCCAGACTTCATCTTCCCAAACTGTCCAATGGGATTACTGTGAGCCTTTGCTGCAGTCTGTCAACCAATGAATTTCTGATCAGAAATTCATATCCCTGGATATAAGATTGCTCTCTTTCTTGAGTCCTGTGACGGCTATGATTGCTGTCATCATGTCAGTCTAAGGAATTAGCATCTTGGCTTTCTGTCCAGCTCGTAATTAGTGAAGTAAATAGGCAAATGGTAATTCAGTCAAAATCAAACAGAATATGGCTCACAATTAAGTAATATTGGAAGATCATGCAGCAAATTTCTCACAGTCTGTTGTTGTTGAGTGAACGAAACATAAAATAAACAGTGTTTGTAGTTTATTTGCTGGTATTATAACCTACATTTCATAATCAAAATGTACGTTCATATGTATGCGACAAACCTCCTTGGAATCATGTTTTGAAGCTTACAGATCCCACATTAGGATGGCGAAGATTGCAGGCAGATAGTTTCAAGGGCATTGAATTAATCACGGGAGGCTGGCTAGCAGGAGGTTGCAGGGAGGCTTTACAGCATCATTTTGGGTCATATGTCTAGAGGCAATGGCTGTGTATGCATCCCATTTCTGAGCTGCTATTTGATTCTAAATGGATGCATATTTTGAATAGAGCTGTTACAAAGAAAGGAAAGCAACCAGTAAACGTTCTTAGTTTTAAATATATTCAATAATAAATTGTCAATATGAATAAAATCAGAGTGCATTTGTACTTTGAAGTCTTCAACTTTTTCTAATGATTTATGTGGCTTACTGTTCCATTGCACCCATTACAAACTCTAGTTATGTTGCCTTTTATGTAATATTTTATTAAATATTGACAATTCACTATGATTAACATTTTATAATTGATAGAGCATGCTTTTACACCACTTTTCTCTTTCTTTATCTCTCTCTCTCTCTCTCTCTCTCTCTCTCTCTCTCTCTCTCTCTCTCTCTCTCTCTCTCTCTCACTGGTTAAAGAGAAAATAGAATGGTGTGAGTAATGACATTCACTATAAAGGTGAAGCTATGTCCTCCAGTTGCATTTTGTTTGTCTGAACTAATCCATAAGAACTCTGATTCTCCCTGGCATTAGGAGTGAACAAGCTGGGACTATTGTGACTTACGTGTTTGCACAGATTTACTATTAACAGCTCCTGATTTTCATCCATCCAATCTGATCCATCATATTTAATCATGTAAAACTCAGCATTACTTTATCACAGCAGTTGATAAGAAAGAAAGATTTACATTAGAATGAGTGACATAGGGGAAAAATAAATTGAAAATAATCATCAAGGAAATTTAATATTTGGACTACAGCTTCATTGGTTTCGTGATGCTCATTTAGAGCAATGATCTGCCAAAGTCCTAACGGTGAATTGATGTGATTTCTTCCCGCAGAAGCTCAGTGCTTTTATATTCATACCTAGAAATGATATTCGTTTCTAGCGAACATGTTAATTTCTTACCTCAAGACAAAGTTTACAAATGCGCTAGTTTAATGCATATTTTCCTAACAAAAATGTTTTTGCATTCCATTACATTTGGTACTTCAATGCCAAACAACAAAACAGTACTAAACCTGGAACAAAAACCAAAAGCTAGTGGTGTAATGATGAGCTGTCACATTAGGTCCTCAGTGACAGTGCTAATGACATTTGGGAATGATCTGATACTTATTGATATGTAATTTAAAGAAATTTTTATCGATTTTTCTCTTTTCATGGTAATTTTTCCTGTTTCCTACTCATCCTACAGACAATATAGCAAATTTTAAAGGATTAATATTTTCATAGGATCTTTCATTATTATTTTGGAATAATCTTTATTTGACTGACAAATACAATGTGTGCCTTGCACACACTTGACTCTTGAGTATGGTCAGTCCCAGAATTCAAGCATGCCTGGGTTGTAGAGATAGCCATTTTAAAGAATGAATGCATCGTTGCTCTTTGAGAAACCTCATCTATCAAATGATACTGTGCAGGTTTTATTTCAAGGAAGAAACATTTTAATATGATTTGATATAATTTCTATATGGGAGAAGGAAATAGAATTTTTCACCTTATTGAGAATAGATTAAAATATGTAATATAAATAATATAGCATAATGAATATAAATATATTCCAAGGTTCTTGTTAAGAACAAAGGTGTATTATCCTGTCGATTTTGAGTATTTTATTCTCCAAACTTCACTTCCATTTAGAAGCTCTGTGGTCTTGAGCCCATTCAACTAAATAAAGGTTGGAGACTCAGATCCCACAAATATCTGGTGACGCATTGGGAAATGTGCCTTCCTTTGAGATTTTTGATTTATTTTTGCTGTTACTTTGTAAGTTTTCTCTTGCCTGCTATATCTGCAACATGGAGGTGTTGCAAACACTGCATGGCAAAGGAGAGGCTGTCAAAGAGTCTGGATTCATGGCTGGTCCTTGCCTGCGTCTGTCACCCGTTTGAATTTGGGGAGTTTGTTCATTACATGTGGATAAAACAAAGTCGGTCTAGGTACAATAGAAATACTATTAAACTGTACAACATAGGGCATGGGACAAACATTTGTTTCATAATTGAGGAAGGAGGCTGTCAGATAAGACTGAACAATATGAAAATAGTTAAGGATTCTTAATAAATGATTTAAAAACTGTAATTCAATAAATTCACTGAATAGACAGGGATTTCAGAATTCCACAGTAGCTTCAGAATCGCATTGTAATGTAGGTTAATTTTTGCATTACTTGCTCTTCATTCTGTCTTCAGGAGCTGTGAAAATATTCATTCCAAGAAAGGGCAGCCGGTCAATTAACTGTCTACCCAGTGCCAATGCTCTGTAAACTATTTGTGTGAGGTGGATGGGAACGGCTGGAATTAATCACCCACAGATCTTGGTCTCTCTACCCATGGGGAAGTATCCTGAACACCCTTCTTGCAGCCCTGGTGCTGATAAATTCAGTGACTCATCATAAACATGTCACCACTTCACAGCATAAATCGTTGGTGGTCCAGTGTTCTATGCCAGCTCACACAGGCCAACTGCACAATATAGAGTTTTGAACTTGGTACCACTAAATGCTGAACTCAACTTTATTTTGAAATAATCTTCCTCTAATAAATTTAATTGTTTTTTTCTATTTAATTTTCTCTTTCTTGCACCTTGAATCATGCTGACAATGACTCTGATCAATTAGCTCTGGCATTAATTACAATTTTTATGATCTAACACTGTAGTTTGCATTTCACTAATGATTTCAAATAGTGTGCAGATCAAAATTCTTGATTCCACAAGAAAGTAAATCTCTAATCTGTTGAAATGGATGGAATTAAGAATTATGCTTTTCCTGTAATTGATAGTTTAAAATTGAAATTTAACGAGGGACAAATTATTATATAAATAATTTAAATAAAAACACAAAATGTTGGCAGAACTCAGCAGGCCAGACAGCATCTATCTCATGTTGCATATAAATAATTGTAGCTTCTTTCTGTAAGTATACTTGTTGCTTGTACTTACAGCATTTTCAATATATCCTGAGACACAACCTACTGAAGAACTGCAATCTTTTTTTAAAACAACTGTAATTTACCAGCAGGAAACACTTTAAGGTAAAGGCAATACTATGTGGTAAAATTGTGCTGGGTTATCTGTTAAATGAGTCCATTGAATTTTTAAACAACTTTTATTATTTTACATAAGCTTATAAAATGCAGAACAAAAATATTTGTCCAAATTATATTGCTCCAACTACATTTCAGATTTAAATAAACTGATTCCAAAACTCTGGACAGATTAGTAGGTTCAAAATTTTAACACTTTCCACTGTGGGCAGAAATTCCCTACATTCCATGAAAAAAAAGGTACTTCCCTATATTTCTATGTTAACATTAACAAAGAAAAAGCAGCTTAATATTAGAAATGTCCCATTGCCAGCTATGATGCCAGTTTAGATCTAGTTCTTTAGATTTTATGCCCCTCTACAGATTTTTTTGGTGTTAAAATATGGTAGATACCTTCAAGATAAATCTTTCAAGATGTTTTGGCTTTCTGAGCTTTCACATGGAACAAGAAAGTCATTTAGTTGTGTGCAAGCCATTTTAGTAACACAAAATGGAAGATTAAGGATTACAATTTTGTCATTCAATTTATTCATTCCTTCCAAAGATTTAGTTTTTTCAATGACAAATAAAAACCCAGTTTTTATTGTGTTGTGAATACCTGATGAAATCTGATAGTACATGATTATCAGAATGGAGCAATAGACAATGCAAAGAGCTAGGACAAATGAAATAAGTAATCTTTTACGGAGTCGCAAAAAAATCTACAGTATGTTTCTACAAATAAATTCAAAAATGAAAAATGTCTAAAACATTTATAATTAAAACATGCATGGTATTTATTGCAGGAGAGTTGTTGAATTATAATCTTTTAATTTCAGATCTTGAGATTTAGTTTTGCATTTCTGAATATTATTGCCTTGCATATAAACTTACTAACAAATGTTTACTTGCCCCCAAACGCTTGAATGAGTGAATTGATCTTCATGTAGATTCTGACATTCAATCAGTTCATTTCAATGATTTGGAACTTTTAGTTTAGTGTTGCATGTTGGCAATATGAAATATTGCCTTGAACATTAATTAGGCAATTTCTGATAATTTACCATGCTTGATGTCAGGTGATTTATTTTATAAATAATATAGCGCTCATGATAAACCAATGATAGCATTGTATTTGTTTTTCCAAAATGAATAATAGTGGTTATGGTGGTATTTCAAGGCTATTTAAATTGACACGATGCAACTAAATCACTTAACTGAAATTAGTATTTATAATTGCTACTATTTTTATGAAACGAGTATCTTTTGAGTCAGTGACAACACTAATTTTCTGAAAAAGTTAAAGGATAATCATTATTGTATTTTTTTTATAAATTAGTATTCCTAGATTCTTGAAGTATACTTCTTTAATATCAGTAAAAGGTATGGAAGTTAATGATTTTTTTGATAATATATAAGAATATTGCACTAATATCATAAAATCACATCTGATTTCACATTGCACAATTTCTGTAGATAACTAAATTATTTTTAATTAATTTGGAAATCTGCAATTAATAATTATGTACATTGTACTTCAGTGAGATTCACAGGATGGAGCCCATGTTCAAATATTGCAGGTAAGCCTTATATGTTATACCAGTAGATGGCATTGCAAGCCAGATTATCTCTGTTCTTTTAAATTTTTGCACTGTAAGTAAGGATGTAGGTTAGGGAGGACTATAGAATTGCTTATAGGCAGGACTTATATACAGCAAAACTGACTATACAAGCTCTGAACAATATAGGGAGCATGGCAGCACCTTGATAACATTTTGCTTCTCAAAATGACCTGGCATTTTGTTTTAACAAAATACAGGTTGGATTATATCAAATCAATATACCTTTCGTGACTTTTTCATCGTGAGAACTACACTTTTAAAGTGACAATTAAGAATTCTTATTTTGTTCTTCTGAAAGAGATTCCTGTGTCTTTTATGTCAGCCATTAACTGGTTTTTGCAAAAATATAATCAACTTCTCTTGTGGAACAATAACGCGAGGAATAAGATGACGGTTTCAAGATTTTTATTTCCTTATCGTTTTTCTTCCTTTAAAATTTTCAAGGGAAGTATCATCATAATAATAATCTTGTTATTATCTGTTGCTAAAATGTTAATACAAGAAAGGTACCTTTAAGTATTGAATTGTTGAATGTGTTCTGGAAGGGAAATTGCAAATTACTTTTGAGTTTTCATCAGTGTCTATTTTATTTGGTTCTGTACAATCCTTTAGCAATTTTCCAGCAAATATATTGCAGCAATATTTTTTCAAAGTATAAAATGTGATTTCTGATGTTCTGAAACTGACCTTCAGCTTTTGCAGTGCACCATTTTCAATATCCAGCTGAAATCACTCAATCTATTCCAGAACATGTTACATTAAATAAGTATTTCAAGAAGATTGGTATCTAGGACAACCTTTGATATCACTATAATTTAAATAGTTTCTTGTTTGGGAGCTTTCCAAATAATCATCCACACACTATTAGGTTGGAAGACCCGATCACTGGAACAATGGCCAGTGTCAGGGATGAAAATGGATGGTTTCAGACATGATGATCTATGACAGTGCCCAGAAGTCTGATGAATCATGAAAGCGTATGATGTAGATACTTGGATTGCTCTGCCGCAGTGAGCAAATCTGTTATTTAATGTGTTGGCTTTTACTTTGTTTATATACGATAAAAGAAAATGATATTTGTTTGTGATGCAGATTACCAATGGCTTTTAAAGTGTTACTGTTTTTTATCCTGCCTAAAAACCTTGCAACAATACATCATTGTAGTTTAAAATGTAGTAAACGTAATAATTAGCATTGCAAATAAATTAATCATTTCAATTCTATTTCATTTCCCTTTAATCTTTAGGCATTTTAATACTCCTTTGTAATTTGTGAGATCAGGAAGTTAATAAAAACAGTGGATTATATTTTTAACAATATAAAAAATAAATTCAATACATCAAGACAAAAAGAATGATTTGAATGGGACTCTCATAATGTTGCTGATTATTGTTATTTTCACTCTTGCACAAAGTCTATGAATTTTGCTTAAATTGAAATACAATATTTTCAAAATTTGTTTTTTAACCAAAACAGGGAATTTTTGCTTTACAAATTAATTATTGGTTAATGAACTTATTATATTCTGTGAACATACCCAAGGTGCTGGCTTTGTGGCTCATTTACCACATTACCTATTTAACTGGTAATTTAACAAGACATCAAAACCAGATATTTTAGCCATTACATGTAATGCATAATAAAATCACCATGAGAAGAAATATATAATGCATAGAAAAATGCAGGAATATATTTTACAGCCATGAAAAATCTATTAGTTTTGTTACATTCTTAATTCTGCAATAACTCACTTAACTGAAAGAAAGAGTGATAAGCCTTTTAAAACGTATAGTCAGCTGTAAAATCTTGTTAATTTTATTTTGTGTATAATTCATATTGCAATATCCTTAATATAATTAAAACAATCTAAGATGAAATTACATAGAATTTCAAATTTATTGTGGAATAATATTTTTCCTTATAATGTGGCATAAAAGATTGCTGAAGTATTATTCCAGTTAACTATCATTTGTCTACAATTAATACTGAAATAAATTATTTTAAAATTTTCTAAGTAGAGCTTTGAAATTTAAATTGAGCAATACCCTTTTAAAATTACAATGTGTAAAATAGATAGATTTGTTATCAGAACATTAATTTAAAAATGTCCTTCTCTGTATAAAGTAATATTTGATTCTTATGTTTTGACAAAGGCCTTAATGTTAAATCATAGAATCAGATGATTTGTATTTGATGTCTTACGCTATTGTATCCTTTATAGAAATGTAAAATGTTGCCGATACTTTAAATGCAACTGTTTTCTGCGACTATCAAAAAATAGTTGAATATTCTGTTTGCGAGATACACCTATACAAATTGCAGTGATCTCACTTTAAAATTAAGCTTCACTTATCAATGTCTGAGATAAGAATGTTAAATTTGATTACAGGATTGCCATGTGAAGCATTTTGAAAAATAACCAGGGAGCTCTTTTATGAAACTTTGCAAATATTAAAGATTGTGATAACAATAATATAAATGAGAGAGTTATCAACAAAGGTAGATGTGTTTATAAATAGGATTCTAGTGCTTCGGGTACCTAAGCAGCTAAGAGCTCAGCAGTGCTCTTACAAAGCAAATTGAAACTGAAGGTTACATTCTTGTAGACTTTATCTTAAAGCAGTAAAACAAGTAGCTGCAACTACAGCTAAAGGTATTGATTTTGTAATTTCAGCAAATTAAGAACAAGACAGGAAACCTATTAAACCTCTTCACTGATTGCCATTGGTACTTTTTGGTGATGCCAGGACTGACATTTAAACCAGTCACACTGCCTTTTTTTTCTTTTCTGTAGTCAGGTGCTCTGTTTTTTTGGAAAGAAAATCAGAAAGAACTGAAAACAGAAGGCATCTTGGCAATCAAAAGATATTGATTTTCATATATTGTCAGTAAGCAGTTCAAAAGCTGTAGTCTGAATAACAAAGAAGGCATATAAAATAGCTTAATTTCCTATAACTAATGTGTTTGAATATATTCCCATTAATTCTTTTATTATCTGCAACAACAAGCGAAAGGAATATTCTTTGTAATACGATTTGGTAACCTTTGGCAACAATATTATCTGTCAAATGATTTGAATAATGATTGTATTGAAAATTTCATATCAGGGTAAGATTAATGGATATTATTATTGAATTATCTGCACTTATATTTAGGTACATACTGTGATATTTTATTGTAAAGCTGCAGTAACATTTTTCAGGGATTTTGAAACTATTGGATATCATCTCATCAAATTTACTATGTGTTTTGCTTTGTGTCTCAGTATAATATTTACAGACTAATTCCTTCCAATGATATAACATCATATCTCACTTTCTTTTATTGTAACAAAACTCAACTAAGTATCACAGTGTTTCCTCTGCTGTTTTTGTTTTAATATACAGTAAATACATTATTATTAAAAAGATTTGAAAAATGATCAGATTTTAGAAATAAATATGAAGCAAAATATTCAAACAATTCAAACATAAAGTGTTAATTTTATATATATTTGAATTCATTTGAACTTCAAGAGTGTGATGATGGCTAGTTAGCTGGGGAGAAAATGAATTTATATTCTTTTCCGTGGAAATGTCATTGTTGAATCCTACTTTCATTTTAGAAAGCATTGAAATGGGCACCGAATCTGTGGGAAAATCACAGGTTAATTCATTGATTGCCCCTTGGAAATTACTGCTGTTAATTGTTAGGTAATTAACGCCATGCTGCAATTATGTTGGCCTTAGGGGGTGATTAATGTTTCAACATGTCACATTAGCACTGTCTGGATTCTAAAAGCATTCCTTTCACATTAGATTTACAGGACAGATGGTTTATTGTCTGTGGTAACATTTTTTTCTTTTATTACAATCTGAGTTAGACATCTTCTTTTTGTTTTAATCAATTAACTACTCCATTAGTTGTGCCTGAAAAATGATTGTGTAATACAAAATTATTCAGCCAGTAAATTATCAGAAACCTTGCCTGGTTTAGATTCAGTGGCTGCTCTTTTCCCCTCTTCGTAAATACTCCCTTCTCTTATAGATTTGAATTCTGTGCCATGTGTCAGTATATCCAGAAAACCCTTCCGCAATTTGGTGCTTAGGCATCGAGTTGACATTGATCACATTGGCTGTGGACTTGTTGTGGCGATATCTCCAGCATTAACACCTCTGGCTAATCAGTCTGACAGAACTCGGACCCAGACGGAAAAGCCGATCACGTCCTCCAAAGAGGCTGAAGTGACAAGGCCGCCACCCCTTAAGGTTACATTTATCAAGAATTGCAGAGTCCTGAATTTCAAGCCAGTAACTATAAATTTACAACTAGTTCCCATTTGAAACAGAAGATTCCTGTTTGCAATTTTAAAATGTCACTCTACAAGTCCATCTGAATAGATCTTTTATTGAGTATTTATTGTTAATTTTGCCTGATGTTGTATTATCATTCTTGAGTTTAATATCACAAATTAAGAAACAATTTATTCTGTTAAAGTTAATGTGTCTAATGGTTTCCACATTTCGCTAAGAATAATAAGAGTAATGACACTGACAAATTTCTAATTCATGGTTTACATTGTGCACAATATACAACACGCAGTACTGTCTTTCCTGACATCAAATTGCAAATTTAATTTCATTTGACAGCCTCATGCTGTGGTCACCGCATTAAAAGCAATGTGCTGTTATCCTGATTTGGGCATAACTAGTAGCAAATGAGCACTCAGCATGTTATTTGGCAATTGTTCTGAAAAGATGACATTTAGCATCTCCCAAAGAGAGCCTTGAAACTAGAGTCTAATTTGTACCATTATTAAAAATACGGGGGAGAAAGTGAACAAACAGAACAACTAAATCACAAAATGTATGAAAGCATTACTGTAAAAGGAATCAAACAAAAAAGGAATAGAGATGACTAATAATTAAGCACATGTGATTGAAGCAAAGATGTAATTTATAAAAATAGAGAAACGCACAGCTTTTTGTCAAGTGAGACAAAGTAAGGTTACCAAATTTAAATGGATACAATAATCAGAATATAACAAAATTGCTGCCTGTTACAATTGTTTATATTTATTGATTTCCATTCCTCAAATATCAGTCAGGTGAACCGTTCTTCAATTGTTTCAGAATGTCTTTTTTATTTGACCTTGCTTTTGAGTGTAACTTCTTAATGTTTTATTTTAGACTTCTTATGAATTGAGATAAATGGCTGATGTATATAATTGTTTTCCATGATTTGACTTGCTTAATATTGTAGTCACTTTTCTGTGTACTTTCACATTACATATTCTATTGTTTACTCACCATAAAGATAATACAGTTGAATCCACTTATATCCATTATGTCATGCATTAATGCATTTAATGCAGCAATCAGAGTTTGAGGAATACCTTTTTGCTTAGAGCTTGACAAATTATCTTCAGATCAGTTAGAGCCCCAGATCAGTGGACAAGAAGTACAGAATACCAACGAACATTTCTTACAATTCTAGACCTGCTTGCTTTATACCTTTGATCTTCAATTACATACTTTCCAAGAAAGTAATCGATTTTTGTTAATGAACAGACACCTTGGAATGAATTGGTAATGGTGGAGATGGGAACTGGGACAGATTTGGAGCAGTAACTACTTAACACCTGACATTTATGGTATTAAGTGTTTAACTAGAGGAAATATAATCTAAGAAAATGGCACTGTGCAGGAGCAGTTTATGTTAACCAATTTTACACACATTTCCATGTGAACTTATCTCGATCATTAAAAAAAAGATTGGGCTCTTTGATGTGACATTTCATGCATGCTGGTGGTAGTATTCTGGTGTCCAACTTCTCAAATGATGTCAACATTTGGGCAGTGCCCAATATGTGTATGTGGCAGCTTTTCAACCATATTGATGTGAGTCATAACTGTCACCGTTCACTCATCGAAGAAGTAGCTTTTAATAATGCTGAGATTTTCCAAAGGATCAGTTACATCTTGCCTTTGATCTAAGATAGATTTCCGTAAAACTTCCCGCCAAATGAGTCAGTAGAAAGCTCGCTCATACCTGAATCCCATTCTCCACATTCGTTTATTCTCCCTCTCCCTTTCCCAGATGTGATGAAGGATTTCGGAACCAAAATGTTAACGCTTTCACTTGTCCACAGTTACTGCCTGTCCAGTATATTTCCAGTATTTTCAGTTTACATTTTAGATTTGCAGTGACTGAATAGTCTTTGTGATTTTCACCACACCGCAAGATGGCTTCAATAGATTTTGTCTCTGAATTAAATAGCCTGAAAGGTATAAAGAAATCCTGTGATACCTGAAATGGTGCCAGATTCTTTACATCAACAATTACTGTAAGAAGAATCTGCTATAACAGCAGGAGATTGCAGGGAAATATCTGTAAGGGCACAGGTGCCCCCATGAACTGGTGATGCACAGCACAGCACTGAGCCTGCCTTCAAAAATCCTGAGGCAAAGGGTCCCTGAGAGCATGGGATGACCTGACTTTGACTGTGAGAGCAGTTGATGCTCCATCAATAACTCACTCTGAGACGTAAAGGCGAGATATCAGCTTTTATTGACTGGAAGAAGGAACAAGCAGTGAGTGACCACCATACTACATCCTGGAGACTGAGAGGCCGGGCTCAGGCCTCAATCGCCTTTATACAGGGGTCTGTGGGAGGGGCCACGGGAGCAGTCAGCAGGGGCCATGTACAGACAGGTATATGTAGTTCACCACAGCAATGCAAGCACTTGAGGGTTGTCTAATAAACAAATGCAAGGTGCTGGTATTCCAGTGTGAAAATAAGGCTCTGTCTCGTTCTCAAAAACCTTGCCTCAGGATTGCCTCCACCAGAAGATGCTGTATTTGACTCTCCTCCGCACTGGCAGCAAAGTCAGGAGCAGCTCTAGCAGTGAAGGAGAACTTCCCGCTTCTGTTGAAAGCAGCCTTTGCATTTACAACAGAGAGAGGCATTTGGTTGTAGTCCAGAGCTCCCAAAGGTACAGGCATTTGTGGAAAGCGCTCGTGCACTTACAGATGAATGTCCTGCCATTAGCAGTGTTTAAACAAGGAGGTTGCTTCCTGTATACAGCGCAGAGGTGTAAAGCTTTACAATGCCAATGATCGAAAGGTTTGATTGCTGCCATTGCCTGTATAATTTGTACGTTCTCACCATGACCGTATAGGTTTCCTCCCACATTACCAACATGTACGAATTAGAGTCAGTAAACCGTGGGTGTGCTATGCTGGCTCCAGTTGCATGACAATACTTGCAGCCCCTAGCACGTCTCCGGGCGGTGTTGGTCGTTGACACAAACAGCACATTTCACTATATGTTCCGTTGTTTTGATGTGCATATGACAAATAATGCCAGTATTTAACGCACTGTTCTTCAGATAGGTCTGTAGCTTCCTCTATTCCCTGGGAGGGTAATGCCACCCCTTCACTCAGGCTTGAGATCACTCCTTGCCTATGCTCTCCAGGGACTGATAGAGTGCTTGTTCTGTTGTGGTGTGACCTTTCCTGAGCTACATATTAAAATACAATGCAATCAAATGGAATATACAGGTGCTTTTTCTAAAATAGAGCCACCCTGTATGAGGGAGCCTGCTCCTTTATGACAATGGTAATAACAAGTTCTTCTATTTTGTTGGAACTGTTTGAGACAATGTTACGGAAAATGCTAAAACTGCTTTAGCGCCAAAAAAAAAGACACAAAATAATTTCCAGGTTGTATTTTAATGGGATTGGAAATAGTGCTCATAATTGAGTTATGCCATGCAGTTCACAGATTCATCTGAGGGAACTATTCCACATGGATTTATCTGTGAAACTGGACCACAGGGATCCATTTAATGGATGTGTCAAGGATTTCTTCAAGGAACTGGTCCACAAAGCTTAATCCAAGTGTTTCATTCACCACTACACATTTATTGGATTGAGGTGCCTGGATTCAAAGGATGATCTTGAGGGCCTTGCCCACAGGGATTCACCCAAGGAGTTGTTCCACAAAGGTTCATGCAATGGATATCCATAGACATTCATCCAATGATTGATCTGTATGTGTACATTTATTGGATGTGCCCAATGAAAATTACTCAAGGGATTAGTCTATAGGGATTTACTCAATGGACTGGTGCAAAGTGATTCATCAATTGAAGGGTTTACAGGAATTTTTTCACAAAACCAGTCCTCGGGGATTCATTGATTAGACTGGCTCATTCAGACAAGGAGCTGGTCTACCAAAATTCATGCAATAAGCCAGACCACAGAACTTCATTCTGAGTAATGATTCATGTGCCTTCATCCAAGGGGACTGATGTACAAGCCTCCATTAACTGGCTTGATAGGACTTAGCAAATAATTTAACAAAAATGTACAAAAGCAGAAGAATATTCAAATGAAAGTAGCCTAATGAAGATTATATGCATTGTCCAATTGATCAGTAAGATCATGCTGAACTACAGTGATTGTAAACTATCCAAGTTGTTTCTTTTCCCAATTTTTTCTAGCTGCAATGTCAGTGGTAGGCACTGTATACCTGGAGACCTATGGAGGAACTCAGCAGGTCAGGCAGCATCTAAAGAAATGAATAAACAGTCGACGTTTTTGGGCTGTGACCCTGCTTCAGGACTGGAAAGGAGGGGTGAAGAAACCCCAATATTGATTCCAGGATGTTCAACCATTCATTTGCATAATTTCATTGAACAATACAAAGAAACAACAGAAAAGCAATTAACAATCAGAAGAATAATGATCCCTTCCTTTCACTTTCCTTTTTATGATGATGAAAGTAAATATAAAGGTTCCCTTAAGAAAGAATAAAGGGAGTAATGAATTACTGTTCAGGGAACATTTAGTTAAACAAATTACTCTTAAATGATCTTAACTGTTAAAACGAAGATAGTCTTCAATGCATAAAATTGCTTTGTGCAGCTATTATCTATTTAACAGTTTTCCACAGCACAAGAACAAGCTGAATTCTTTTTAATTTTTTTTAAGTAGCAGAATAGGCTGTTTACGTTTTCTCTCACAGAAATTATTTCAGATAAGTAGATTGGGAATATGTGCATTCCGTCTATCAGGGAAGAAAAGATTGTTACCTAGCATTCTGTAGATGGGACATTCTTCAACATAAAAAAACACACTTGAAAGGGAATATTCTATTTTCTTTGACAGAGATTTTGTGCATTTATGTAATTGTGCAGTTTTAGCCTTTATTAGACAATGTATAAAAGTATGATCATGAAGATGTATTGTTTGATGAAATATTTACATTGCAAACAATGTAAATTTAAGATTTGTTAGCAATAGAAATCATATAGAAACAATTATTCAGGTTTTAATGTTACGTTTCAAGGTAATTTTCACTGTGTGTATGATCCCGTATGATTTTCATAATTGTAAATAATGAAAAATTGACATACGGTTGCAGAAGAAAATTTGCTAATCAGTTTGCAATGCTTTCTTCTTTCTGTTTTAACTTTATATTATTTTATGGTACACTGACTCAATGCACATAGACAGGAATTAAACATGATTCAAAATTAAAATAAAGTTAGCTTCCTTGATATTTACTTTAAAGAGAGCAAAGGAATAATTAAAAACCAGTTGGCATGACCTAAATATTAATCTAAGAAATTAATGTAAATTAGAATGCAGTAAACACATGCCGCTTTTGTTCATGTTTTATTTTAATCTGGCATTAGAATATTTTTGCTCCAATCGCATCATTTACTAACCCAGGATTAATGAAAGGAGGTCTGTGAACCCATTTCCTTCTTTGTGTTTTTGTTGATTTACCGTACTTAGTTCAGCTAAGTTTCTGCTATACAGTATACTAAGCTGAATTCATCATCAAGTAGACTCAGAAAAAGAGGCACAATTACACATCAGCCTTATAGTTATCACAGTCCATATCTGACCACATTTACGTTATCTGGTCCAGGCTTTATTTTCCCCAGTACTCAAGACATTCCATTTGACTATGGCTGTTTACAATGCATCAATCAATGATCCCACATTCTGGACATTCACCAGACTCCTAACTTCTATCTGAATTTACTGAATCAAAGAAAGACAAGAAATGAGACCCATTGGTCAAAAATCCCCAGTGATAGTTCCCCATGCCCATAAATTTAAAAGCTTAAGCAGCTTAGAGCCTTGTCATTTATGCTAGAAGAATTCTAAATATATTGCATTCATTCCTCCTAGAAATAGGACAATCATATTCTATAAAAGAGAGGTTTAGAGAGCAATAATGCACAATATTAAGTGAAAAAATTAAAGTAATTTCATAGTAGAATCATAGTATTAACTGTGCAGTTTATTTTGTTCTTTGATTGAAGAGTTTAAAATGTGGATGTTAAGTGAAATTAAAGCCCCTGCATATGTAACAATCTATTGCAAAATATCACCATTACTTTACATCATCTTTTATTTAAGACGATTTTCTCTTGGAAATGCAAAGCAGTTGCAATTTACTGACAATTTTAAGAGGTGTGGTCCTTAGGTGTTGAGAAAGTGAAAAATCTAAAACATGTTGAATTTTCTACATCTTTCAACATCAAAGTGCTTTGATCTTTGTATTAGCAATGTTGTAAGCCTATCAAATGAACTGTTCTAAAAATACTGTTCCTGGGCAAAGTTTCTTTTAAACTGTAGAAACTTTGTATTAAACATTAATGTATACATTAAATTAATGATTTCAAATAGACTTGTCAATTTAAGTTGCCTTGAGCATTCAAAAGATTGAAAGATAAGCATTGTAAGGTGCCCATCAAAGTGGAAACCCATAATTTGTACAGAGGACAGAAACATTCCTGAATTAACATTAAATACTTGTACAGAATTTGAGTGTTTATAAAGAAGGTTGATTGAAAATAGTAATGGATTTTATATAAAGAAGAAGATTAAATATTTGATCTTTATTAGGCATTAGATCAAAGTAAAGAGGAGAATCAAGGTGATAGAAAAACTAAGCAAAATAAATAAGTGGCAGCAGTAAGTGTTTAACGGTTTTACCTCTTTGAAAGGACAGCTTAGTTTGGATGCATAAACTGAAAAAAAATATTACTAGTAATGACCAAAAAAAAACAGCTTACACAGCAAAAGCTTACAAAAGTGTTGAGACCACAACCAGCAATTTATCACAAATGAGATAGCTACAGAGCTGACAGATACCTGGAACTGTGGAGTGTCGCCTGCAAGCCTCACACTAAAGCAAAACAATCATAAACAGTCACTGTGTAAGCAAAATAGCATAACTTTATCACAAAATAATTGTTCATCACGACTTCCAAAGATAAGTTATTGGAATTGTTAAATTGAAATGGAATCAAAAAAACGACTTCAATGAATTAACATTTACATGTTGTCTTTTTCAGTGCAAGTATATTTTCCAAACCTTTGTTGAGATTTTGTAAATTCTAGTGTAAAACTTAATGACAAACAGAAAACTAAATTAAATCAACAAATACAACTTTTAATTCTACACACAGTAATTAACATGTGCAAGAATTGCAAAATCTCTTGAACAATACACAGAAACATTATAGACACAACGCAGTAATTTTGCTTCAGCAAGGGAAACTTATTTAGTAACAGTGAGACTAACCCAGAAGACATCCATGTACCTATTATTGCTAAAATCAATAGTGTGATGGTTAAATTGATCAACCAATAGGGGACAAATACAGAAGTGAGAGCCCTCATCTTTCTTTCTGAAAGGTGAGTGAACTTCACAGCAAACAAAGCCACAATGTAAATCATTCATGGTTTTATTTTAATTAACATCGGTGATAACACAACAACCTTTAATAGGAACATTGAGCAAAATTCAGCATAATTTTAGGAATTTTTTGATATAGAGTACGTACTGTAAAATAATCCCGTAATAGTGAATAAAACACTGAATCAGCATTTTTAGTTTGCCTAACATATCTATTTAACTAAAAAAAATCAATATCACTGTATTGCATGATATAGATAATACTGTAATCAATAATGTTTGATCACATTTGAGCGTTTTGAGCTGTGATATTATCACTTGCTGCTCTATTATATATTTGTGCTGTAATGCATGTTTGAGAATGGTATCACACAGCCTCTCTTCCTCCCCCCCCCCCACCCCACCGACACACTCCCCACCCCATTCCACTTACTCAGTAGAGGGACCTGTATCAGTAAGAGAAGCTTGAGTCTTGTACACTCTTCCCCTGACAGATTGGAAAAACAGTTTGTTCTACTAAATTTAACAATGATATATCATTATCACAACTTTGGGAGGTAATCCATAAGATCAATAAGTTTATAGTCTAACTCGGATTTGGATTGCTTCCATGCTGAGTAGCTGCCATCCCGCAAGACATGCACAGTGAGCCACAGGCGATAGCAGCTCAACAAAAAGATGGGTTATACACTTATAACTATTGGAGATAAGAATTCCCTTTCCTAAACCCAGAGGTAAAACAGATTGTTTTCAAAGGCACCTTGCAATCCTGGCGTTGTTTGTTTCATTTCAAGTTCGTCTTCTTATTTGAAAGCTTTGGAAAAATTGCAAAGTATCGACATGTATTTAATCTAAAATTAAAAAAAATTGATAGTTGTGCTCATTAGGAAATGATCCTTCCCTGTAAGTAATCGAAGTGAAGATATCTAAGAATACATTTGATAAGTACAAAACAACATCTGTGATATTTCTGAAGAACTGCATTTGGATGCAGAAACAGTTCGAATTTGCATTAATTGAGAGATCAAGATTTGCTTGCCTGGGCCAAAACGAGTCCATTGTGCTTAAGGTAATTAGTGTTTGATAAACAGGTCTGAAATGAGCTAAGACACAGCTGTCTGTGTTTGTGGTAGAAGACGTATCAGTAGCTGTGCTGCAGCAATCGATTGGGTAGCTGTGACAACCCTCAAGCCATGTCACCAGAGTGAAAGAAACCCCAAATTGACCAATAATAAAGTGTTGGAAGTTGTAGAAGCTGCCTCATGGGGTTTGTACTTGTAGAGGAAAGCACACCCTTCCCCCATTGCCATCAATCCTCCCTGAAGGACTGTATGTGGCACTAAATTAGCAAACAGCCTAACAGTCTAGCAGGGACATCTGTTTAATTATCTTCACCTTCTCCAAAACAACTCTTTTCTAAAAGAAATTTTTAAAGAAAAATTCATAACACCATTTTGTCCAAAGTAGATTGTGTTTGCTCTGCATCTTGAAATCTAAATGAAAAATATAAACAATTGCATTTGAAAAAATTAAATTATTCCTGACACTGGATTAATCACACAAATTCAGAATGTTTACAGTGATAATGTAACAAAAGTTTAGATTTTATATATATATATATGGAACCCTCCTCCAGAATAAGCTTAAACTTTAATATTTCTAGTGATTTAGAATATAATACTTTTTTAATTGTCCCAGTTCTTTTTTGAACTGAATCAAATATGTCAACAATTGTTAGCAATTTCTTCTTGATTTTTACTGCTCTGATTGTGTAGTCTTTTTCTGTCATGGGCCACTGACCATACAGAGCATCAGCCGACTTTATATCAAAGACCAACAAGCATGGAAGCTGTTGGTGTTAGTGCATTGAAAACCAGTGACCATAAATATTTAATCCATCAAGAGCATCTATGGACCTTGACTGAGTCTCTCATCTATTCAGTCTTTTAAGTTGCATTGAAGAAAGATTAAAACAGTACATCAGAAGTTTTTGTATGTACCGTAATATTATGGAGTGTAATACAGGTAAATTTGGTTTCTTCAAAGCTAATTAAATATACATCGTAAATAGCTTTTAAAATTTTTTATTAGTCTAGTATAATCTATCAAATATTATAGGAATTAACAAATGATTATAATTATAAAAATTTCCCTTGTTTTATGTCTCAACTAAAACGTAAATAAAATGTGCTTTATAAAACTAACACAATTTAGTACCAATTGATATATAGCTACTGTAGATCACAAGAAATAAATTGAAGCTTTTACGATATCAAGGACGTTTTAGTTGATGATTATTTTCATAGTTCTGTGAGATTTAATATGACTGATCTTCTAAAGTATGCATCAGAATCTTCAAGGTACACAATGCACATAAATATTCATGCAAGTGCAAGTTTCTTTACTGTAATTTAAATTGCTGCAAGAATAAAAGCAAATTACATTTATTTACAAACTTTAACTTATTTAAATTTTAAAACATACCACAAAATTTAATATTAAACCATGTGAGAACATAATAAATACTGAGAAAGTCAGTATTTAGCAGAATTTTAAGAAAAGAAGGGTATACAAAAGGCATACAAAATATTTAGGAAAGAAATCCCAAAGAATGGGGCCTTTGTAAAAGGATCTACTAGTTTCCTGGTGTACAGTTATCAGATAAATAAACTCTTTTCAGGCTTCAAGCCAAGCACAAGCATCAATTATAAGCAACGTTTCGATGTCAAACTCTGCCATCTTCTTCAGGGATGATGGTTGGGTAAATCTAGTCCAGTAGTATTTATATCCCTGTAGTCCATCCCTCATGATTGGGTAATCCTCATCCAATCAGGTTTCCGCTCTCCCACCTTGCTTACAATCAAACTCCAGTTCTTACTGAGAGCGAAACCGTCGTCTTTGTTAAAATTATTTTCCTTGACTTTTACTTTGATGGCTTGGGGCCTTTGCAGACAATGATGTCTTGCGTAAACTAAGAGGCCTGAAGTGATAAAGCACAGCATTCGCAGAGGGATGCATGGCTGAAAGAATAGTTAGCGTAACACTATTACAGTGCCAGTGACCCGGGTTATTATTGCACCGTCTGTAAGGAGTTTATGTTTTCCCTGTGACAGTATGGGTCTTCTCTGGGTCTTCCAGTTTCCTCCCACATTCCAAATACTGTATGTACAGTTCTACATGTTAGTAGGCTAATTGATCAGATTGGTGTAATTTGGTGGAATGGGCTCATTGTGCTGAAAGGGCTTGTTAATGTGCTGTATCTCTACATAAATAAATAAATGAAAGGAAGAGGCAACACCAGATTGAAAACAATCTTAATACTGAGGCATTGTTTTACTTGTAGATCAGTCACCAGCTACATAACAAGTGAAGTGGAGCTTTGGATGATGTCTGTTCTGTGGAAAATAGGAGCAAGGCTCCTGTGACTGTAAACATGACTGTATTGCAGAAGTCACTATTAGACAAGGATACATGAGTACAGTGGACTTTTAGCACCTCTTTTTGGTTGTTCCAAAGCATTTGATGGTCATTTAAATATTTTTGAAGCAGCAGACAATCTGCTGAAGGAACTCATCAAGCAGCATTACTGGGTGAACTTGGCCCAAAGTGTCAGCAATTCCTTTCCTCCCACGGGATGTTCCTCAAACCATTGGGTTCCTCCAGTGGGTTGTCTGTGGCTCCAGATTCCAGCATCTGCAGTCCTTTAAGTCTCCAAATATTTCTCGAATTCTTATTGGAAACAATGCATGGGTTGGAGACATAAGAGAGTGTAGATGCTGGGATCAGGAGCTAAACATGAACTTCTGGAGAAACTCTCACTTTAAGTGCTATCAATGGAGACAAAAGATCAGTCAACACTTCAGACTGAGGCCATGCATCAGGTCTGTCTGAAAGGTAAGTTTTCAGTAGAAGTGAGACGGCATGGTAGTGTAGCAGTTGGCATAATGTTGCTAACTACAGCAGTGATCGTGATTCAATTCCCATCGCTGTCTATGAGGAGTTTGCATCGCTACAATGGCTTCTTCTGGGTGCTTCACATACAGGTTAGGAGCAGAAAGTTGTGGGCGTGCTATGTTGTCACCAAATCCTCTGGTCATTGCTCCACTTGATGCAATTCACCGCATGTTTTGATGTACATGTGACAAATAATCAATCTAATTTTAAAAAGATACCCTGAGTCAGGCAATCATGAATGACAACACAGATGGATTTGATGATGAAGAGTAATGTGGTCACAATCTTAGCTCATGATAAAACTCAACATCTTTAGTAGATTTGCGTAGTTTTTCACCTCCAGCTTAGATAATGGTTAAAAAACAGAGATGTAGGAAGATAAGTTTTGGTATTCTAAATGTTTGACCAGGAAGATATTAAATTCAACTGCATTTGATATTATTAAGATATTATTAAGTAACTATGAGCTGGAGGTAGTTCATGAATTTATGTACCTTGGCTCCACCATCACGGACAGTCTCTCCCTAGACCCCGAGATCAACAGATGGATCGGACAAGCAGCCTCAACATTCGCCAGGCTGACAAAGAGAGTCTGGGAGAACAGAAAGCTGACGACACACACCAAGGTTGCAGTCTACAGGGCCTCATCCTCAGCACACTGCTCTACAGCAGTGAGCACAAAGTACACTGCAGATGCTGTGGTCAAATCAACACGTACAAAAGCTGGATGAACTCAGCAGGTCAGGCAGCATCCGTTGAAATGAGCAGTCAACGTTTCGGGCCGAGACCCTTGCTGCCCGACCTGCTGAGTTCATCCAGCTTTTGTATGTGTTGATTTACGGCAGCGAGACCCGGAGCCTCTACTCCAGACAAGAGCGGTGTCTCAACGTCTTCCACCATCGCAGCCTGAGACGCATCCTGGACATCAAGTGGACTAACCGAGTCACCAACAATGAGGTCCTGGCCTGTGCCCAGATACCCAGCCTCTTTACCCTGCTCCAACAACACCGTCTCCACTGGCTGGGCCACGCACACCACATGTCAGAAGGGAGGATCCCGAAAGACCTGCTGTACGGGGAACTGGCCTTCGGCAAAAGAGCACAAAGGCAGCCCTACCTTCGTTTCAAAGATGTCTGCAAGAGAGACATGAAGTCACTGAACATGAACGTCGAGAGTTGGGAGGACATTGCAAGCGATTGCCCTTGCTGGAGGCTGGAACTACGCAGAGGTCTAAAAAGAGAAGAGAAGCTGAGGCTTGCTGCTGAAGAAAAACACACTCGCCGAAAAAACAGCAGCAAGACAACACTGGAGGACAGTGCCTTCAAGTGCAGTCGCTGCAGCTGAAATTGTCACTCCCATGTGGGCCTCTACAGCCACAACAGACACTGCTCTACCAACAAGGACCGAAGCAAGACTTTCCAGGCCAAGATCCATGGTCTCGTGAGACTAACGGATGCCATCATTGCCATCATCATCATCATCGCCATCATCATCATCATCATCGCCATCATCATCATCATCATCATCATCATTATTGAGTTCAACTCAACTGCATCAATGGTCCAGATTTCTGACTATTATGGAGACGACATATTCCATAGTTTTTTGGGAAGAGGATTATCTTTTATTCTCATCTTCTCCCTGCTTAACTCTGCTGTGTTAATCTCCAACCCAATATCAGGGAGGTGTCTTGCTGGTTGCAGTGATCATGCAGGAAATCCTTCCAATAGTTTATCAGCACCCCTCCAACCCCGTCCTCCACCACCCCAAACCCCTTAATTAGGTAATGGTTCCATTTGAAAAACCTAGCCACACTGTAATGTATAGACCTATTTCTTTTAGAGCAATAACCTCCCCCTTAGCACTATGTATTGATCTGTTGTCTATGCATGCATGTTGCTCTCTCTCTCATTGCAATGTGAATACTTCACATTGGGCCTGTCGGGAAGTGGCCTGGTCGAGGGAAGTGCCTGGTGTGAAAAGTGCTAGTCTTTGGCTCAAGAGTCTTCGGTAAGGAGGCTGAGGGAGGAGACTACGCCAGGCACAATTGCAAAGGGTGAAGACATGACCGCTAAGCTGATTCAGTGTGCTACGTGCATGATGTGGGAGGTCAGGGACACTGATGGTGCCCCCGGCTGCTACAGCTGTGGAAAGTGTGTCCAGATTCAGCTTCTGAAGGAGCATGTTGCAGCACTGAAGAAAGAACTGGATGACCTCAGGTTTATCTGCGAAAACGAGGGTTTTCTGGACAGGACCTACAGTGAGGTCGTTACACCGAGGATACCAGAAGAAAGAAAGGGGGCGACGATAAGGAAGGAAAGAATGCTTGAAGTACAGGAGACCCCAGGGGATGTACCTCTCATAAACAGGTTCACCTTCTTGGAAGCTGTCAGGACAGAAGATACTGCCAGTCTGAGAGGCGGACAGGTCTGAGAGCCAAAAATTGGTGCAGAAGCAGAGCCGAGGAGTCAGACATCAGGAAGAGCCGTGGTAGTAGGGGACTCCATAGTAAGAGGTATGGAAAGGGGTTTCTGTGGCAACAGGTGAGATTTAAGGATGGTGTGTTGCCTCCCTGGTGCTAGGATCCAGGACATCACAGACCGATTGCAGCGAATCCTCAAGGGTGAAGGTGAACAGCCGGAAGTGGTAGTGCCTGTTGGCTCAAATGACAATGGGAAGAAGAGGAAGGACATTCTGCAGCGGGACTTCAGAGAACTCAGAAGAAGGCTGAAAAGCAGGACTTCCAGGGTGGTTATCTCTGGTTTGCATCCAGTTCCTCGTGCTGGAGAGGGCAAGAACAGGGAGATAATGAATCTGAATGTGTGGCTGAGGAACTGGTGCAGGAAGCAAGGATTTACATTCTTGGACCACTGGGGTTTGTTTTGGGGTAGGGATGAATTGTACAAAAGGGACGGGTTGCACCTTAATAGGCGGGGGGCCAGCATTCTGGCAGACAGGTTTGCCACTGCAACACGGATGTGTTTAAACTAAGTAGAGGGGGGGAGGGGATGAACTGGAAATATAAGGATGGAGTTGAAGGGAAAGTGAAAATAAGAAAAGTTAAAAAGGACAACAGAATCAATGGAGTAGAAAGCTCAAGAAGAGATCATACAGTATGGCCAAGTGAAATAGGAATTGATATGAAAGGAGAGGGGAGTAACGAATTAAAAGTATTATATATGAATGCATGAAGTATAAGGAATAAAGTAGTTGAGCTTGAGGCTCAGTTGGAAATTGGCAAGTACAATGTTGTGGGAATAACAGAGACAGGGCTTCAAGTGGACAGGGCCTGGGAAATGAATATTCAAGGATATACATCTTATCGAAAGGACAGACTGACTGGCAGAGGGGGTGGAGTGGCTCTGTTGGTGAGGAATGATATTCAGTCCCTTGCGAGGGGGGACATAGAAACAGGGGATGTAGAGTCAGTATGGATAGAACTGACAAAATTCTAAGTGTAGACGGACCCTAATGGGAGTTATCTACAGGCCTCCAAACAGCAGTCTGGATGTAGGGTGTAAGTTGAATGAAGAGTTAAAATTGGCATGTCGCAAAGGTAATGATACAGTTGTCATGGGGGATTTCAACATGCAGGTAGACTGGGAGAATCAAAATGGTACTGGACCCCAAGAAAGGGAGTTTGTGGAGTGCCTCTGAGATGGATTCTTAGAACAGCTTGTACTGGAGCCTACCAGGCAGAAGGCAATTCTAGATTTAGTGTTGTGCAATGAACCAGATTTGATCAGGGACCTCGAGGTAAAGGAACCATTAGGAGGTAGTAACCATGATATGATATGTTTTAACCTACAATTTGAGAAAGAGAAGGGAAAATCGGATGTGTCAGTATTACTGTTGAACAAAGGGAACTATGGAGCTATGAGGGAAGAGCTGGCCAAAGTTCAATGGAACAATACCCTAGCAGGGAAGACAGTGGAACAAAAATGGCAGGTATTTCTGGGAATAATGCAGAAGGTGCAGGATCAGTTCATTCCAAAGAGGAAGAAAGATCCTAAGGGGAGTAAGGGGCGGTCGTGGCTGACGAGGGAAGTAAAGGGCAGTATAAAAATAAAAGAGAAGTATAACATAGCAAAGATGAGCGGGAAACTGGAGGACTGGGAAGCTTTTAAAGAGCAACAGAAGATAACAAAAAAAGGCAATAAGCCAAGAAAAAAATGAGGTACAAAGATAAACTAGCCAAGAATATAAAGGAGGATAGTAAAAGCTTCTTTAGGTATGTGAATAGCAAAAAAATAGTTAAGACCAAAATTGGGCCATTGAAGACAGAAACGGTGAATTTATTATGGGGAACAAGGAAATGGCAGATGAATTGAACAGGTACTTTGGATCTGTCTTCACTAGGGAAGATACAAACAATCTCCCAGATGTAATAGTGGCCAAAGGAACTAGGGTAAAGAATGAACTGAAGGAAATTTATATTAGACAAGAAACGGTGTTGGATAGACTGTTGGGTCTGAAGGCTGATAAGTCCCCGGGACCTGATGGTCTGCATCCCAGGGTACTTAAAGAGGTGGCTCTAGAAATCGTGGATGCATTGGTAATCATTTTCCAATGTTCTATAGATTCAGGAACAGTTCCTGCTGATTGGAGGGAGGCTAATGTTGTCCCACTTTTCAAGAAAGGAGGGAGAGAGAAAACAGGGAATTATAGACCGGTTAGCCTGACGTCAGTGGTGGGAAAGATGCTGGAGTCAATTATAAAAGAGGAAATTACGACACATTTGGATAGCAGTAGAAGGACCAGTCTGAGTCAGCATGGATTTATGAAGGGAAAATCATGCTTGACTAATCTTCTGGAGTTTTTTGAGGATGTAACTATGAAAATGGACAAGGGAGAGCCAGTGGATGTAGTGTATCTGAGCTTCCAGAAAGCTTTTGATAAAGTCCCACATAGGAGATTAGTGGGCAAAATTAGGGCACATGGTATTGGGGGCAGAGTACTGACATGGATTGAAAATTGGCTGGCTGACAGGAAACAAGGAGTAGTGATTAACGGGTCTCTTTCGGAATGGCAGGCTGTGACCAGTGGGGTACTGCAAGGTTCGGTGCTGGGACTGCAGCTGTTTACAATATACATTAATGATTTAGATGAAGGGATTAAAAGTAACATTAGCAAATTTGCTGATGACACAAAGCTGGGTGGCAATGTAAAATGTCAGGAGGATGTTATGAGAATACAGGGTGACTTGGACAGGTTGGGTGAGTGGGCAAATGTATGGCAGATGCAGTTTAATGTGGATAAATGTGAGGTTATCCACTTTGGTGGCAAGAACAGGAAGGCAGATTACTATCTAAGTGGAGTCAAGTTAGGAAAAGGGGAAGTACAACGAGATCTAGATGTTCTTGTACATCAGTCAATGAAAGCAAGCATGCAGGTACAGCAGGCAGTGAAGAAAGCTAATGGTATGCTGGCCTTTATAACAAGAGGAAGTGAGTATAGGAGTAAAGAGGTCTTTCTGCAGCTATACAGGGCCCTGGTGAGACCCCACCTGGAGTATTGTGTGCAGTTTTGTTCTCCAAATTTGAGGAAGGACATTCTTGCTATTGAGGGAGTGCAACATAGGTTCACAAGGTTAATTCCTGGAATGGCGGGACTGTCATATGTTGAAAGATTGGAGCAACTGGGCTTGTATACACTGGAATTTAGAAGAATGAGAGGGGATCTGATTGAAACATATAAGATTATTAAGGGATTGGACACACTGGAGACAGGAAGCATGTTCCCGCTGATGGGTGAGTCCAGAACTAATGGCCACTGTTTAAGAATAAGGGGTAGGCCATTTAGAACAAAGATGCGGAAAAACTTTTTCACCCAGAGAGTGGTGGATATGTGGAATACTCTGCCCCAGAAGGCAGTGGAGGCCAAGTCTCTGGATGCATTCAAGAGAGAGTTAGATAGAGCTCTTATAGATAGCAGATTCAAGGGATATGGGGAGAGGGCAGGAACGGGGTACTGATTGTGTATGATCAGCCTTGATCACAGTGAATGGCAGTGCTGGCTAGAAGGGCCGAATAGCCTACTCCTGCACCTACTGTCTATTATCTATTGTCTATTGTCTACTTCAGTTAAAGCCATCTCCTGAATGTGTGCTTTTATTTAATTGATACATAGTTGTGCACAGGCACAACCAGTTGGTGATGAGTATGAACCTGAATGTCCGAAAATATCATGACCTGCACTGTCAGTTACAGGACAAAACTGCGAAAGTTAAACAGCAAGAGAAGGCCATCAAAGCCATTAACAAAGGTGTGAGTACAGCATAGTACACCGTGAAAGATGCATGGAATTTAAAGCAAAAATAACCCGGTGATGATTTCAGCAGGGAAAGCTGATAAATTTGATGTGCTAATGAAGATAGGGAGTTGTATATTGAGAGGGTTGAACTATATTGTAACGCAAACAACACGGAGGACAAAAGGAGAGCCCTTACACTTCTTAGCTTAATGGGCCCAAGAACGCATGGTCTCTTACAAAACTTGGTTGTGTAAGAAAAGCCAGCATGAAAGATGTTTGACAAAATTGTTACAATTTTACAAAATCTCTTGAGCCCTAAACCACTGGTAATAGCTGAGAGATTTAGATTTTACAAAAGGAACCAGTTAAAAGATGATAGCCTTTCTGAATACATTGCAGAACTGCACAAACTTTCCCAGTACAGTACTGTGACTTTAGAGATGGACTTCCTGATGCATTAAGGGATAGGCTTATGTGTGGCATGCCCAGTCAACACTCAAAAGAGGTTACTGTCTGAAAGAGACCTAACCTTAGAATGGGCACTTACCATTGAAATATTGTTGGAGACTGCACTGAAGAATGTAGCAGAATACAGAAAAGGATCAACCATGATTGAAGAGCGGAACAGACTTGATGGGTCAGATGGCCTAATCCTGCACATATGTCTTATGGTCTTGCATGGTGTCAGGAAGGAATGCTGATGTTTTCTGCTAGAATGGATCGGGGATGGTTGATGCTTCTTTTCTGCTGCTTGTTCATGGGAGAACATGGGCTCAATGCTCTTAAGTTTTTTTCCTATCATTCATTCTTTGGGGTATTTCTGTTTTCAGGATATTTGCAGAGAGTAAGAATTTCAGGTTGTTTATTGAATATGTTCTCTGACATTGAATGGAACCATTGAAAGATCTGATCTTACCAAACACTTCCATGGCATAGATGTTACTTGCCACTTATCTGCCCGTACATAAAATCCCATCCAGGTCTTGTTGCATGCAAGCAGGGATGAGTTAATTTGCTGACAAATTACCAATTGAACTGAACATTATGCAATCATCAGTGAACAGCATTCTGACCTTATGATCAAAGGAAGGTTATTGAAGACGATTGGACCTTGGAGTCTTGCTGAAGGAACATCTGCACTTATATCCTGGGCTGGGATGATTGATCCCCGACAACCACAGGCAATTTCCTTTGTGCTACCTATGACTTCAGCTGAGGGTGAAGTTTTCCCTAGATCCCAATTAACTTGTATCTCCCTGAAGTCACACTTGCTGCCCTGTTATGAAGAGCAATCACTCTCGCCTCATCCCTGAATTCAGCCATTTGTTTCTCTGCTTGGACCAAAGTTTAGAGTTGAGCAGGTCCTGATGAAAAGTAAACTAAGCATTCCTGAGCACTCACTGTAACCGGTTCTGCTTGATAGCATTGCCCATGACTCATTCCGCCATTTTGGAGATGATGGAGAGTAGACAGATGAGGCTGCCGTTAGTTGGATTGGACATCCTGCTTTATGTGGACAGGACTTTGGAGTGTTTTCTCTTCTGGTGCCCACTGGAATTCATTTTACTAGGATACCTTGAGGCCACCCTCAGTCAAATCTCACTCTGCCTTCCCCTTCACAAAATCTAGTTGGTGAGGATGGAGTTGAGATTACAGAGAGACAGACAGCCATACTTTATTGATCCCGAGGGAAACTGGATTTCGTTACAGCTGCACCAACCGAGAATAGTGTAGAAATATAGCAATATAAAACCATAAATAATTAAATAATAATAAGTTAATCATGCCAGTGGAAATAAGTCCAGGACCAGCCTATTGGCTCAGGGTGTCTGACACACTGAGGGAGGAGTTGTAAAGTTTGATGGCCACAGGTAGGAATGACTTCCTATGACGCTCACTGTTACATCTCCGTGGAATGAGTCTCTGGCTGAATGTACTCCTGTGCCTAACCAGTACATTATGGAGTGGATGGGAGTCATTGTCCAAGATGGCATGCAACTTGGACAGCATCCTCTTTTCAGACACCACTGTCAGAGAATCCAGTTCCATCCCCACAACATCACCGGCCTTACGAATCAGTTTGTTGATTCTGTTGATGTCTGCTACCCTCAGCCTGCTGCCCCAGCACACAACAGCAAACATGATAGCACTGGCCACCACAGCCTCGTAGAACATCCTCAGCAGCATCCGGCAGATGTTAAAGGACCTCAGTTTCCTCCAGAAATAGAGACGGCTCTGACCCTTCTTGTAGACAGCCTCAGTGTTCTTTGACCAGTCCAGTTTACTGTCCATTGTTTGTTGGGTGGACTAAGGGGGTAAGACTAACTCTCTTGGATATCTTACTTCATCATTGTGCTGCAGCCCTGAATGGAGACTCTCTTAACTATGGGCAGTGGCTGTTTATAGACAATTTCTTCCACATGCTAATTGGATAATAATTTTCTATTCAAACTTTTATTTCTAATCCCCAGAGTATTTTCAGCCAAGAGTAAACCTAAAAAGAAACATTTCAAAGTCTATTATACATCTTTTACAAACTGAATGGGCTTTGATGATTAAATAACTGGCCAGTCCTCGCCTGACAATCTTTAAAAATTAAGATATTTCCAAGTTAATTTGATGTTTTAAGTGTCATCTTGAAGAGTCTGTTTTGCTTATTTAGCAGGCTGCAAAAATTCACACTAATCCTGTGCCTCAGTATTGCCAGTGGAGAATTACATATCAATTTAATGTTTCATTTGATGATCCCATATCATCAAATGGAATATTAAAATAAAAGAGAAAGTTTAAACAAGCTGAAATTAGTAACAACAATCAAGTTTTGAGGGAAAGGGTGTTACTTCTCTATAAACCAAGCTTTACTTCAGAGATGGGAAAAAGGATGGGAAAATCCTGAAGTATATTGCGTAAGTCGATACTGAACCAACCATTCCTATATTGTTCGGATATGGTTAGTAAGACTATCTTTAATATTCAGGAGGTTCTCAGTCATCTAAACCAGGGTTCTATGATGGTTATAGGACACTGAGCCGTTTTGGCTGGTGGTATATCTAAGAATAGCAAAGGGTGTTTCTGAGTCTTTGTGAAGGAAATAGGGCTTGGAACTCTGAACGTATATACGAGCAGCCCCGACATGGGTAGCCTACATCTGAATTTGAATTTATTTAAATCTTACATTTCATCCCACAAGGTGAGAGAGTGAAAATCTTTGTGTTATGACTCTATTGCAGTGTATGGACATTGTAGAAAGAAGCTGTCCCTTAGCCTGTCAGTTCTAGCTTTAGTGCTGCGGTACCGTTTGCCAGGCAGAAGCAGCTGAAACAGTTTATGGTTGGGCTGACTGATGTCCCCGATGATCTTCCTGTCCTTCTTCATGCACCTGCTGCTGTAAATGTCCTCAATGCAGGGAAGTTCAAATCCACAGATGTGCTGGGCTTCCGCAGCACACTCCGCAGTGTCCAGCGATCAAGGTTGGTGCAGTTCCTGTACCAGACGGTGATTCAGCCAGTCAAGATGCTCTCAATGGTGCCCCTGTAGAAGGTCTTGAGGATTTAGGGGCTCATGCTGAACTTCTTCAGTCACCTGAGGTGGAAGAGATGCTGCTGCCACACAGCCAATGTGTGCAGCCCAGTTGAGATCTTTGGTGATGTGTATACCAAGGAACATCCATGACGTTATTTGAGAGTATATTAGTAGAGGATTGAAACTTTATCTCCAAATTTTATTGATTTTCTGTATAGCTAAACTTTGTGAGAAATTAACGAGCTGTTAAGTTCTTTAGAGTATCCTGAGGGTGATGAATATGCATAGTGCACAATGCATACGTACACATTTGTGTCTGACAGAGAGAAAGATGGGGTAGGGGGTTGGGATATGTAGAAATTTAAAAGCAAGACTTTTTAGATGCTAATCACACAAAATTTGATTATATTCAGAGTAGATCAGAACAGTGAAAACCTCATTTGTGTGACAAGCAGCATTGTGGAGGTGGAACCATTTCCTGACGATGCAAAAGGTCCATTTTTCTCACAGGAGTCCCAGGGGCTCACTCTCCTGCATGATATTGCACTAACAGTGAAACTGTCCTGGGCACTTCATGCCAATCCCTGTCATGTCACTCAAACTTTCCCTGGTGTTAGGGATACATTTGCTAATGTCATTATTGGCAAACTGCTCAAGTCTGTCCATCTTAACAGTAATTGGAGCTCACTGCTCCATAATGGCTGCAGTGTGAAGTCCCGGGTGAACAAGGTATACATGTTTCTCATTATTTAAAGGGATTCTCTGCTGATATTAAGACACTGACTAGGTCACCTTCAACAGTGACTTCTTACTGCTCCAATATCCTCTAAGGTTAACAGAATAACAGGCCGTGTCTTCTGCAGCATTTCACACCCCAGATCCGTGACACCACTAGAAGGACCTCCTTACTTTTTTACTGTAATGCTGATGGATGATCAAGCAGAGTGCATTGGAGACCTCCGGGGAGGAGGTAAAGAATTGTCCTCTTTGAGCAAGACATAAAATGTATTTCTAAGTTCCTACACCACGTGGAGAATCTCATTCCTGGAGCAGACCACAGTAGATACCTCCTGCCAGAATCTTCTGGTAGCTGGTGTGCCATCTCGCCCCCTTCGTACACAGTGCTAGCTTCCCTATATTTATCACATTGACCAGTATATGCCTGTACTGAATATGGGTTTTTCCCCCATCTCCCGTGCAAAATCCTTGTTCCCTATAGCAGCCACAGTGTGTTTCTGCCTTGGAGAGTGTGCCTTTACAGGCCGACACTAATACATGATTGTTATGGATGAGCGTTGAGGAAATACAGGAAAGTATTGGGTGTTGTGCTGAAATGAGTGAGGTTCTGTTGAAGATTGATCAAGTCTTGTTTTCATACTTGTTCCTGACTCTAACCTAATGCTGGTGTGAGCACTATGTATTGCTATTGCTTTAGTGCATCAAGTTACCTTGGTGTCCTCCTTCACCTGGACCTAAATGAATGTTGCTAGCCCTGTCCATAACCTCTCCTTATCCTCCGGCCCTCTGTAAAGTTCCTTACCTTTCCATATCCACACTAACCTCTCCTGCAGGGTAATCTAGAGTTTGTTGAAGGAGGTTATGGTGCTGTTGTCTTCAGTGTGGGAGCCACCTTCTTACCTGCTGTGCTGAACTGGAAGAGCACCAGGCTGGGATGTGTAGGGGCTTTAGGTGCTGTGTGGACATGACTGGAACCATCTCCTTGAGCCCATGCAGCCAGTTTAGGGGATCATTAGGCAATAAGACAAAGGAGCAGAATTAGGCTATTCATCCCATCAAGTCTGCTCCACTATTTCATCATGTCTGATTTATCATACCCCTTCAACCCCACTCTCCTGCTTTCTCCCCATAACCTTAGATGCCCTCACTAATCAAGAACCTATCAACCTCCACTTTAAATATGCCTAATGACTTGGCCTCTATAATTGACTCTAACAATGAATTCCACAGATTCACCACCCTCTGGCTAATAAAATTCCTCCTCATTTCTATTGTAAAGACTCGCGATAGACTGGTGTCCTATCTGGCGGGAATCTCATACTCTCAGTTGCTTCATACCACGGAAACTGGCATAAGCACCGGCCTGACTTGAACTTTAACTCTATTCTGAGGCTGTGCTCTCTGGTCCTAGACATCCCACAATAGGAAACATCCTGTCTATGTCTGCTCTATCCAGGGCTTTAAATATTCAGTAGGTTTCAATGAAATGCCCCTCATTCTTCTAAACTCCTGGAGTATAGGCCCAGAGCCATCAACACTCGTCATATGTTAACACTTTCATTTCTAGGATAATTCTCTCGAATTCAATCATATATCAGTTCTAATCAACAAGCTAAAACAACCTGGGCCTCTGTACCTCCCTCTGCAATTGGATCCTTGACTTCCTCACCAGGAGACCACAATTTGAGTGGGATCGGAAATAACATCTCCTCTTCACTGACAATCAGAACTGGTGCATGTCAAGGATGCATGCATAGTCCACTGCTCTAGTCTCTCTACACCCACAACTGTGTGGCTAGGCACAGCTCAAATGCCATCTGTAAATTTGCTGATAATATAACCATTGTTGGCAAAGTTTCAGATGGTGTCAAGGAGGTGAGTGAAATAGATCAGCTGGTTGAGTGATGCTGCAACAACAACTTTGAACTAAATGTCATAAGACCAAGGAATTGATTGTGGACTTCAGGAAAGGGAAGTTGAGGGAAAGCAGATCAGTCTTCATTGAGGGATCAGTAGTGGAAAGGATGAGGAGTTTCCAGTTCCTGGGTGTCAATATTTCTGAAGATCGATCCTGAGTCCAATGTATGATTCATATCAATTTGTGTACTGGCACAACAGGCCCACAGTAGATGCCATTTCTTTTACTCTTCACTAAAGCCTTCAACATCTGAACAACCATCAGGATGTTTTTTATTGACTACAGCTCAGCATTTAATACTATCATTCCCCCCCCCCCCAACAAGACTAATCAATAAACTTCAAGACCTGGGCCTCAATATGGCCTTGTGCAATTGGATCTTTGATTTTCTCATTTGAAGACCTCAGCCCGTTCAGATATGGAACAACATCTCCTCCACAATTTCCATCAGCACAGGTGCACCACAAGGCTGTGTGCTTACCCCCACAATCTGCTCGCTTTACACTTATGACTATGAGGCTAAGCACACCTTCAATTCCATGCTTAGGTTTGTTGATGGCTCCACTGTCACTAGCTGAATCAAAGGTGGTGACATATCAGCCTATAGGAGAGAAACTAAAAATTGGGTTGAATGGTGCCACAACAACAACCAACGAGCTGGGTATTGACTTCAGGATAAGGAAGTAGGAGGTCTATAGGCCAGTCCTCACTGGGGGATCAATGGTGGAGAGGGTCAGCAACTTTAAGTTCATCAGTGATTTCATTTCAGAGGACCTGTCCTGGGCCCAGCACGTAAGAGCAATTACAAGAAAGCACAGCAGCAACTCTACTTCCTTAGGAGTTTGCAAAGATCCAGTATGACATCTAAAATTGACAAACTTCTAGAGATGTATGGTGAGGATGTATTGACTGGCTGCATCAGAGCCTGGTATAGAAACACCGAAGTTCTTGAATGGAATCCAAGTTCAGGGACAGTTATTACCCCTCAACCATCAGGCTTGTGAACCGGAGTGTACAACTTCACTTGCCCCATAACTGAATTGCTCCCACAGCCTACAGACTCACTTTCAAGAACTCTTCGTCTCATGGTCTTTATATTTATTGCTTATTCATTCATTCATTCATTACTATTATTTATTTTTTTCTTTTGTATTTGTACAGTTTGTTATCTTTTGCACACTGGTTGTCTGCCTTGTTGTGTATGATCTTCCATTGATTCTATTGGATTTACTGATTATGGCTGCAAGAAAACAAACCTCAGGGTTCTATATGATAACATATATGTACCTTGATAATGCATTTACTGTACATTGAACTTTGAATTACAAAGAAGACATGACAGCAGCTATATTTCAATAAGAGTTTCAGGAGACTTGATATGTCAACAAAGGCTGTTGCAAATTTCTACAGATGTATTGTGGAAAGCATTCTAACTGGTTACATCACTGTCTGGCATGGAGAAGCCACTGCACAGGATCAGAAGAAGCCACAGAAGGTTGTAAACTCATCATGGGCACTCGCCTCATTTGCGTCAAGGACACCTTCAAAAGACAATGCCTCAAAAAGGCAGCATCCATTATTCAGGACCCCCATCACCCAGGACCTGCCCTCTTCTCATTCCTACCAACAAGGAGGTGGAAGACTCACACTCAGTGTTTCTGGAACAGATTCTTCCCTTCCACCATCAGATTTATGAATGGACAATGAACACTACCTCTCTATTTTTTACTTTTCTTTGCTCTCTGTTTGCACTACCTACGTAATCATTTTTTATATATATTTCTTATTGTAATTTATATTTTTTTGTTATTATGTATTGCAATGTGTTATGTTTGTGGTACTGGGAAGCTGGATGGCCATGAATAACACACACGGGAGACAGAGAGATGAGGAACAAATGAGCAGCTAGTTACATTGCTTGTAAGTCACCTACCCAGAATGCCCTCTCATATTATGTTCAGTACTAACATGCAGGGAAACTCAACAGCAACCCGTAAGGGTCAAAATGTACACGGATACATAACAGAAAGTACTGCTGCTGCAAAACATCAAATTTCATGACATATTCCAGTGATACTAAACCTGACACTGACTCTGAACCTCCTCTGGACCCAGTCTAATACCGGAACTTCCTCTCTTTGACAAGAGGACCAGGACTGCTCACAGTACTCCACGTGTGGTCAGTCCAATGACGTACAAAGACTATTCATTGCATCCTTGCCTTTATATTCTAGTCCACTCCTTCAAACATTGCATTTGCTCTCCTGACTCAATCTGCAGGTTAAGCTTTAGGGAATCTTACTCGGGGTCTCCCACCTTGCACGATGGGTAGAATCGGGAGATGTGCAGCCACAAACTGGAAAGTAATTTTAATGCAGTGGGTGTGAGAGGAGATGAGGATCTCAGAAAAGGAGCAAATTACAAGCTCATACTATAATTTACATGTAGGAAGAACAAAACCTTGCTTTCCTCAGCTCATTGAGTTTAAAATAATGAGTACAGAAATGAATGTTTTCTATTTTTTACCCCATCTCTCTATTTTTATCTTTTGCTTCCAAACACACTAAATGCGAACATTAAGAAATGAAAAGGTAGAACAGGACACTTCCATTTGATCGTTGATGGAAAATTGGTTACAGCTCCACGATTGCAATAAAGATCATCAGCACTATTATGTGCCATGTCCTGTGATGATCTTTCTATGTCAATGATTGTTCTTGCAAATTTTTCTACAGAGGTGGGTTGCCATTGCCTTCTTCTGGGCAGTGTCTTTATGAGACCGGTGAGCCCAGCTGCTTCAGCGGCTGTCTGCCTGGCGTCAGTGGTCGCATAAAAGGACTTGTGATATGCACTAGAAAATCTACAGGTACTGGAAATCCAAAGAAACACATACAAAATGCTGAAGAAACCAAGCAGGCCAGGCAGCATCTATGGAAAAGAGTAAACAGTTGACGTTTCAGGCCAGTGCTCTCTGCATACACTGTCTATGCTCATCTGCAAAGGCACTGATGTGAGGTGCCAAGGAAGTAAAGGGTTGGCCTTATTCCCTGGGATCCATTCTTTCAAGCAATATTGGCTGCTACAAATGCTTTGCAGTGCAAACTGTCTAATGACTAAAGTGTCACAGGTGCTTCCTAGAAATTTGGCACTCAGAGCTTGAGGATATTTAGTCTCAAAAAACTTATAGATTTCTATAGATGTACAATTAACACTATTCTGACTGGTTTCATCATAGCCTAGTAAGGAGGCTCCAAAGCACAGGATTGCACATCCATCCCCACCATCGAGGTCATTTTCAAGAGGCCCTCAACATCCCGGACATGCTCTCGTTCGTCACTGCCACTGGGGAGAGATAGAGGAATCTGATGACATACACCCAATGAATCAGAAACTGTTCCTTCCCCTTTGCCATCAGATCATAGAACAGTTCATTAACCCATGAATACTACCTCTTTAATCCTTTTATTTGTACCATGGTATTTATTTTTATAATTTATGGTAAACTTATTTGTACTACACTGCTGCTGCAAAACAACAAATCTCATGTCATATAAGTCAGTGATAACAATTCTAACTAACTGCGATCCACATCAAATGAACATTTGAGGGAGTGTGAATTATTCCCTTTAATGATGATGTCCAGGTTATCAATGGGAGCCTTTCAGGATGCACACATTGGACACATTGTATGTTATCATTAAGTGGAACTCTTCAATGATGGCTATGATGTTGCCACACTCCCTTTTCTAATCACACCCTTACTGAATTCCCACGGGACCTGACCAAGACTGAGACAACTTCTTTTCTCCCTTTCTCTCATTTAACATAATTTCTGCTGGACTGAACCCAGACCAAGGCTACTTCTTCCTGTGCTTCCTGTCCTTTAACATCTGCCGGATAATGGCTAATGGATGTTCTATGAGTCTGTGGTGGCCAATGCTATCATGTTTGCTGTTGTGTGCTGGGACAGCAGGCTGAGGGTAGCAGACACCAACAGAATCAACAAACTCATTCATAAGGCCAGTGATGGTGTTGGGGTGGACTCTCTGACGGTGGTGTCTGAAAAGAGGATGCTGTCCAAGTTGCATGCCATCTTGGACAATGTCTCCCATCCACTCCATAATGTACTGGTTAGGCCAGGGGTGAGCAAACTTTTTGAGGTGAAGGCCGCAAAGGGTTCTAAAATTTGACAGGGGGCCAGACCAGGAGCAGATGGACAGACTGTTTTGGTAATACACCTCATAAGAGAAAATAAAATATCATGGGATATGTAGAAAACATGTGCTTTAATTTCAATTGAAAATGAACAAATGTATTACAACAAAATATCTGTCTTTGAAGTCCCATGGTATTTAGCTATTTATTGAAATGACTTTTAAAACACTGAAAATTAAAGGAATAAAATACAGCTTTTTTAATAATAAGTTATTATTTTAAAGCACTGAAAATTCTGTTATCCTTCAAGATATTATCATCATCACTTTCCTCCTGACTGTCTTTATTTCAAAAACGGTAGGAGATGCAGGTCTACTTGTCCTGCTCCTTCTTATTCAATTGTCCCCTGTGCCAAAACTCAACAACGACCCGCACAATGACAGAACAATGAGAGCGCGCCAGTATGCGGAGCGCGTTATTTGATCTGGAGCGCATTTTTTATTTTGAGAACGTACGTGCACCTGCGCACTACTCATGTTCATCACTAAACAGAAATGACATGTAACATGTAAGGCTTATTGAAAAACATATTTTCAAATGCATAACACAGCGAAGAAACTTATTTTTAATTTCAGTGGGAACAGTGTTGTTGGTCTCCCTTTTTAGCCAGCGCATCAAAGTCTGGATTTAGTTTTGTTGTGGCGATTCTCAGGATGGATCTGAGGTGTTGGTCAGTTAACTTGGATCTGTGGCTGGCTTTGTTGATGTTCATGACGCTGAACGCCTGTTCACACAAATAGGTCGAGCCGAACAAAGAGTAAAGTGCAAATGTGGAGTAATATGTTGCACCTCAACAAAGGTCAATGTGTAGCGGTGTGCTACATGCAGCGCTAAAATTACGACACGGAGTCGGTAACTGCAGTCGAAGAAAAAAACTTTATTCGAAATCCCCAGCCTCACTTTTAAGCCTCCCTCAACCTGCCCCCCCTGTGCAGAGGCTCCAAAGCTCTGTGCTCGCAAATCCCCGCAGGCTATCTCCCTTAGCCGGAACGCTGGCTAATTGTGAGCCAGTTCGGATGTGCCAGGAAATGGGTTGCCGCAAATGTATATAGAGTGCGTCATCTATTGGGAAAAAAGCCAGAATTGCGGGGAAAAAATGTTAACAAGGTTTATTAATATAATTTCATTAAGTTCTGCGGGCCGGATTAAAAAGCTTATGGCCCGCGGGCCATAGTTTGCCCATGCCTGGGTTAGGCACAGGAGTACATTCAGCCAGAGACTCATTCCACCGAGATGCACCACTGAGCATCATAGGAAGTCACTCCTGCCTGTGGCCATCAAACTTTACAACTCCTCCCTCGGAGTGTCAGACACCCTGAGCCAATGAGCTGGTCGTGGACTTATTTCCACTTGGCATTATTTACATATTATTATTTAATTACTTATGGTTTTATATTGCTATATTTCTACACTATTCTTGGTTGGTGTGACTGTAACGAAACCCAATTTCCCTCAGGATCAATAAAGTATGTCTGTTTGTCTGCAGAAACTGATCTGGACCTGGCCAGCTTTGTCCTGTGTTTCCTGCTGGACACAACCCAACTCGGACCAGGAGCATCTTCTTCCTGTGCTTCCTATAAGTCCCAACCTGGACCAGGGCAACTTTTTCCTGTGCTTCCTACTGGACACAATCTGGACCAGGACAAATTCTTCCTGTGCTTCCTATCAGTCCAAACCTGGACCAGAGCAGCTTTTTCCTGTGCTTCCTGCCAGACCCAACCTAGAGCAGGTTCTCTCCTTCTCTTCATGATAATTTATTGCCATTAATGAGATGCTGTTAGTGATGCATCCCCCCCATTGAATAAATATCTCTACAACTAAATATTACCACAAGCATACCGTGTAGGCATTGGGAGGTCTCTGAGCTGCCAGCAGGGTGTATTGAATCCATTCAATTGGATATCCTGACGACTGCATATTTCTGGTATTGTTAACAATATAGCACAATCTGTTTCGAGTTTTGCTGAGATGATCCATGATATCATCAGACACGCCTTTGCATTCTATGTTACCTGCAAATTGCAATGTCATCTAATGCATGACTTAACCTGGTAAAACGTCAGGTCTGTTAATGCCAATAGTGTGGTTAACTTTACACAAGTTGGGATCTCAGTCAGAAATGATCAGTTTTTCAGTCTACTTCCATTGATTTATGTGTGATTTGCACATAAGAAATCCAATTTCTCAGTTTTAGCTTTAAAGCAAATTCTTAAATATGATTCAATGGACACTTCTTGTCACCAGAGACAATATGATAATGATTTTAAACATTGAGAATAAAAATATAACACCTTAATGAATCTGAGCACAATTTACTTCACTACGTGTTTGTAAACTAAGAAATCTTCAGCAAATATTCATCAGATATATGGAAGTATGAGAAATGTGAAATGCCTATTTGTCAAAATGAAATTGTTCCAATTAGAGTTAGTCCATTTTAGGAGAGAGAAGTATAAACAGATTAAATGATCACTAAGTTCCTCTTAGTATATGTTCATTATATTTGAAATCTTTTGGGGCTTTTCCTGTAAAGTAAATAAACATTCCTGATTAGTATAGATCTCATAATGTATAACAGCCAGACTTCATTTGCTGTTCTCAATGACATGAAAAGACCTAAAGCTATCTGAAACCATCGGGGGATATTTCCTTAGTATTTTATGGTAAGGTTCTTAATTCTTGGTTTACTCTGTTTTAAGCTAGTGTACAATAGTGGTTCAACAAAACTAGGAGAATTAAATTACGGTCTTTTGTTTTGTTTCAGATAAATCTGAAAATAGTGCATAAATTACCGAGTCAGTGAAGAAATGCGCAAATAAATCCCAAGGTAGCTGACTGCAATCAGTATCTGAAAATTGAATGGATCATCACTGTTTTATTCATTTTGCTTTTCGCTGAGTTTTCCAGCAGAAGAGATAGCGGTAACAAAATTGGTAGGTAAAAAGTATTTCCAATAGTTTCCCCTCGAGATGTCTTGCAGATAGTAATGATGATATCTGTTATGATAACATAAAAATCAATAAGAAGTATTGAGCTATTACCTAAAACAAATCATAACTGCCATCTTGTAAACTATTAATTAAATTGGCACTTGACCAACTGGGTGAAAATAATATCTAGTTTCAAAGGAATTATCCGTAAGTGCCATGGCATTACATTTGCAGCAGAGAGATTCTTCTTATATGTCTGAATGTTTAAAGCTTTAACCTCGGGACATAATATACTTCCACATACAGGATCAAATACTTACTGTGCATTTTTGGATTCATTTCACAAGCTTACAAAGGACTGTGATCAGAATATTTTTATAATGTATTTGAAATGGCTACTGTTTAATTGATAACTCTTCTATTTTTACGTTTAGTGGAATCCATCTAATTATCTTCCTTTCAATATGTCTCATATTGAACAAAACTTCAAAGCTGCACTTGTCACTGGATAGCATGCACATGTTTGCCTTTGACCACAGGAAAATCATAAGTCTGACATCCTGTTTTCCATGTTTGTTTATTTAGTTTATTTTTGACTGATTTGTTTATTTAGAGGCACAGCATGATAACAGGCCATTCTGGCCCACTGAGCCTTTACTGCCCAATTTCACATATGATCAATTCACGTACTTACCTGTACGTGTTTGGAACGTGGGGTGAAAGCAGAATAACCCACGTGCTCATGGAAGAATGTACAGATTCCTTACGGGCAGCAGTGGAATTGAGCTGGTGTTATTGGCACTGTAATAGCATTACACTAACCACCACACTACCATGTCCGTTAAATAAACAATAAAGAGGGCATTGGCATTGCGGTTTAGATGTGCTCTGATGTCATAATCACAGTGAAATTAAGTACAGGAACAGGTGCGTTGACACAATGAACACTAAACAACCATCGACTTCTCATTCACACTAAGCTGACATGGCGACATTAATCTCAGTTTTTCCATCTTCTCATCGATTCGCCATCCTCTGCCCTTGACACCCATCAGATTCTGCATAACAACACACACAAAATGCTGGTGGAACACAGCAGGCCCGGCAGCATTTATACGGAGAAGCACTGTCGACGTTTCGGGCCGAGACCCTTTGTCAGGACTAACGGAAAGGAGAGATACTAAGAGATTTGAAAGTGGTGGGGGGGGGGGAATGCAAAATGATAGGAGAAGACCGGAGGGGGTGGGATGAAGCTAAGAGCTGGAAAGGTGATTGGTGAAAGTGATACAGAGCTGGAGAAGGGAAAGGATCAGGGGACGGGAGGCCTCAGGAGAAAGAAAGCGGCGGGGGGTGGGGGGGAGCACCAGAGGGAGATGTACAGGCAGGGTGATGGGCAGAGAGAGAGAAAAAAACAAACGACTAAGTATATCAGGGATGGGGTAAGAAGGGGAGGAGGGGCATTAATGGAAGTTAGAGAAGTCAATGTTCATGCCATCAGGTTGGAGGCTACCCAGCCGGTATATAAGGTGTTGTTCCTCCAACCTGAGTGTGGATTCATTTTGACAATAGAGGAGGCCATAGATAGACATATCAGAATGGGAATGGAGTGTGTAATTAAAATGTGTGGCCACTGGGAGATCCTGCTTTTTCTGGCGGACCAAGCAGAGGTGTTCAGTGAAACGGTTTCCCAGTCTGCGTCGGGTCTCACCAATATATAAAAGGCCACACTGGGAGCACCGGACGCAGTATACCACACCAGCCGACTCACAGGTGAAGTGTCGCCTCACCTGGAAGGACTGTCTGGGGCCCTGAATGGTGGTGAGGGAGGAAGTGTGAGGGCAGGTGTAACACTTGTTCCGCTTACAAGGATAAGCTCGGTCCGCCAGAGAAATCAGGATCTCCCAATGGCCACACATTTTATTTCCACGTCCCATTGCCATTCTGATATGTCTATCCATGGCCTCCTCTACTGTCAAGATGAATCCACACTCAGGTTGGAGGAACAACACCTTATATACCGGCTGGGTAGCCTCCAACCTGATGGCATGAACATTGACTTCTCTAACTTCCGTTACTGCCCCTCCTCCCCTTCTTACCCCATCCCTGACATATTTAGTTGTTTGTTTTTTTACTCTGTCTTTTCCCATCACTCTGCCTGTTCTCCATCTCCCTTTGGTGCTCCCCCCTCCCCCTTTCTTTCTCCCAAGGCCTCCCGTCCCATGATCCTTTCCCTTCTCCAGTTCTGTATCGCTTTCGCCAATCACCTATCCAGCTCTCAGCTTTACCCCACCCCCTCCGGTCTTCTCCTATCATTTCGCTTTTCCCCCTCCCACCACTACTTTCAAATCTCTTGGTATCTCTCCTTTCAGTTAGTCCTGACGGAGGGTCTCGGCCCGAAACGTCAACAGTGTTTCTTCCTATAGATGCTGCCTGGCCTGCTGTGTTCCACCAGCATTTTGTGTGTGTTGTTTGAATTTCCAGCATCTGCAGATTTCCTCATGTTTGCTCTTTAAATTCTACATAATAGGGGTAATTGACAGAGATCAATTAACATACCTGCTGGCACCTCTTTGGGATGTAGGAGGAAATTGGAACACCTGGTGAAAACACATAAGGTCACAGGGAGAACATGCAGACTCAACATAGACAGCATCCAAGGACAGGATTGTCCCCGCTGCTGTGTAGTAGCTGAGTTGTTGGGTCAACCATGTTGAACTAAATGCATTGTGTGGAATGGTGTTGGGGGTGATTCCAATGTCACTGACTAGTCTACATTGTGTTAATCCTTCAGTTGGGATAAAAAGGGAGGCACAGTGACTGATCTCAGTAATTACTGAGGTAGAAAGAAACCACCCACACTTCTCCTGATCTGTGTCACATCATTTTAGGTAGAAATATCTGATATGATTGCATGCCTGGTTGCTTCATGCCTGAGGATCATTTTGGTATCATCTCAAAAAATTGTTTCCATTTATGGAACTGCAGCACTGAGTAAAATCTGACCATGGATTCACCTCCACCAATCTGCCTTTTCCCCATAACCCTTAATTCCCTTTTATGCAAAAATCTATCCAACTTTGTTTTAAATATATTTATTTAGGTAGCCTCCACTACTTCATTGGGCAGAGAATTCCACAGATTTACCAACCTCTCGGAAAAGCAGTTCCTCCTCATCTCCGTCCTAAATCTACTCCCCCGAATCTTGAGGCTATGTCCCCTAGTTCTAGTCTCACCTATTAGTGGAAACAACTTTTTTCCCTAGTTCTAGTCTCACCTATTAGTGCAGGGGTCAGCAACCTTTACCACTGAAAGAGCCACTTGGACCCGTTTCCCACAGAAAAGAAAACACTGGGAGCCGCAAAACCCGCTTGACATTTAAAATGAAATAACACTGCATACAACGTTTTGTTTTGCCTTTATGCTATGTATAAACAAACTATAATGTGTTGCATTTATGAAATTGATGAACTCCTGTAGAGAAAATGAAATTACATTTCTGCATGCAACAAAAACATTTTGAACTCCGAAAAAAAGACGTTGGGTTGAAGGTTACTTTTAAGTAAAATACTCAACGTCTATTTGAGTCCTTCTTGTATTTATGAAAAACGCCAAACTTAAATTTGCCGCCAGCAGCAAACCAAAAATAACGTCAGCCAGCTGTCAACCTGAAAAATAAAAGGACTATTTCACTGAACAATGAAAACATATGAATATACGTAAAATAATAGGCAATTAAAATATTTATCATACTTGTTCAGGTTGACTCACACCTGACAATGCAGTCGTATTTAGTAGGGATGGATCGATGCTTAGGGGAGTGACCGGGAAGGATAATGTGTTTTTTTCCTCTCTGAACTCACAGAAGCGTTTCCTTAACGATGTTTGCATTGCGATGATTGCAGAATGTAAATACTCCGAATTTATCATGTCGTGACCTTGTTTGAACTCTCTCAAATTGGGGAAGTGAGACAATGTGCCTTTCTGTAAATCTCTGGCAAGCAACGTCAACTTGCGCTCGAATGCCAAAACATCCTCCAACATGTGCAGGGCTGTACGTCCTTACCCCGTTGAAGAGCTGTGTTCAGTGTGTTCAGGTGCGCTGTCATGTCTACCATGAAGTGTAGCTTTTCCAGCCACTCTGGCTGTTCCAGCTCAGGAAAGTTGAGCCCTTTGCTGCCCAGGAAAGTTTTCACTTCTTCCAGACACGCGACAAAGCGTTTCAGCACCTCCCCTTTGGACGGCCACTGGACTTTGTTGTGCAGCAGGAGATCAGAATATGCGCTTTCCAGCTCGTCCAGTAACAAACGGAATTGACGGTGATTTAAACTTATTGCCATTATTTTATTGACAATCTGAATGACAACATCCATTACTTCTGTGCATTCCGGAGGAAATGTTTGAGCGCACAGTGCCTCTTGGTGCAAGATGCAGTGAAAAGTCAGCAGCTTTCTGTCCAGCGACTTCTGCAGTAAAGCCACAAATCCCTTGTGCGTTCCCGTCATATTCGGTGCCCCATCAGTAGCTACTGACACCAGATGGGTGGTCTTTATTCCTTTGGCTCTTAAACAATTCAAGACAGCCTCACAGATGTCCTCCCCCCGTGTTTGGTCTTTTAGAGGTATCAACTCAATCAGTTCTTCCTGTGGCCCGGCAGAGTTTACATACCGGCAGAACAACGCTATTTGTTCAATATCACCTTTGTCTTTAGACTCGTCACAGGCAATCGAGTAGGCCACAGCTGAATTGATGTCTTTAATTTGCTGTCTTGTGATGTCTTCTGCCATTTTTATCGTTCTGTCTTTGACAGTCTTTGCAGAGAGGGGCATATCCCTGATTTTCTGCACAATTTCACTCTTGTTTTTAAAGTCCGTGAATAGATGTTCTGAAATCTTAATGAAAGATTCTTTTATATATTCACCATCTGTAAACTGCTTCCCGTGCCTGACTATTTCCTGAGCGGCAATATAACTGGCGTATGTCGTTGATTTTCCAGACTTCATCCATTTCTGGAAATGATTTTTGCTCAGATCAACCTTCCGCATCAGTTCCGAAACGGCTTTTTTTCTCTCATCTCCATCCGGATATTTTTGAGCAAAGGCTGCGTGTTTATTCTGGAAATGCCTTGCGACATTTGACTTTTTGTTGTTTGCTAGTTTCTCATTGCATATTAAGCATACCGGTAAACCAGTCTCGTCAACAGTGAAAGCAAATGAATCTGTCCACGTATCATTAAACGTTCTGTTTTCTTCAGTCACTTTTCTTTTTTTAGAATTCTCCATAGTTGGCTTACCTTGGATCGAAAAATTAAAGAAATCGCGCACTGGCGGGTGTCAGGTATTGGCAGTGGTGACGTATATTAATAGCGATAAAAACACGTTGTAGCGGTGTGCTCACGCAGTCAGTAAACTGCAGTCGAATAACTTTATTCGAACTAAACAGCCTTGCTTTTAAGCCTCCCTCAACCCAGCCCCCATGGACGCAGATGCTGCAAAAGACGCGTACTCACAAACCCCCGTAGGCTATCTCCCTTAGCCGGAATGCTGGCTAATTGTGAGCCGTTTCGGATGTGCCAGGAAATGTGTCGCCACACTTAGATTGTACAAGATCACCATAATCTTCAAATTTAGAATTACATTTCAAAAGCTAACAAACTAACATAAAATACATTTTAATTAAATACTGACCAATTATTTCCCAAAGCCACAGGGAGCCGCAGCACAGAGGTGAAAGAGCCACAAATGGCTCGGGAGCCGCAGGTTGCCGACCCCCGTATTAGTGGAACCAACTTTTTTGCCTCTATCTTACCTATCCTTTTCATAATTTTATATGTTTCCATAAGATCTCCTCTCATTCATCTGAATTCCAGCGAGTACAGTACCAGGTGACTCAATCTCTCCTCATAGTCTGACCCCCTCATCTCTAGAATCAACCTGGTGAACCTCCTCTGCACCGCCTCCAAAGCCAGTATATCCTTCCTCAAGTAAGGAGATGAGGTAGCAAGGTAGGAGTGCCAGGGGCAGGGGAAGGCACGGGTGCAGACATCCCAGCCCTGAGGCACCAGGCAAGGTCATTTGATTCTAAACAATTGATTTATTGATCATGACAGAGTGGACAGCCAGTGCCTCTTCCCCAGGGCACCTCTGCTCAGTACAAGAGGACATGGCTTTAAGGTAAGGGGAGGGAAGTTCAAGGGGGATATTAAAGGAAGGTTTTTCACTCAGAGAGTGGTTGGTGCATGGAATGCACTGCCTGAGTCAGTGGTGGAGGCAGATACACTAGTGAAGTTTAAGAGACTAGTAGACAGGTATATGGAGGAATTTAAGGTGGGGGTTATATGGGAGGCAGAGTTTGAGGGTTGGCACAACATTGTGGGCCGAAGGGCCTGTAATGTGCTGTACTATTCTATGTTCTATTACAGAATCTCTCTGGTGCTTCCCACTCCCTCCCCTCCCTATTCTCCTTTTCCCAACCATGATTCTCCTCTCCCTGCACCTCCGCGCTCTCAGTCCATGAAGAAAGATCTATTGCAGAGTCAGGTTTATCATCACTCACAAAGGGGATGAAATTTGTTTTTATTTTTGTGGCAGTGATGCAGTGCAATACATAAAATTACTATAGTACTGTGCAAAAAGTCTCAGGCACCCCAGCTAAATATATGAGCTTAAGACTTTTGTCCAGTACTGTATGCTGTCATTGAGTCACCAAATTTCAGGGAATGTGTTGGGTAAAATGGAGGAAAGCAGTGGAGGAAAATTATATAAATTAAGAAAGTTACTCTTTCTCAGAGGAGTCCGTGGAAGCAGAGCCCTGGGCTTTGGCTAAGTGGGCTTCAGCGTAAGGGGACTTCGGTAAGCTTGTGTGATTGCTCGCTGAGGGGAAGAAGGTAAGGTCGCTAGGTGCTTTTTTAGACTTATTCCATTAATCCAGTTCAGGTATGGGGGAGACAGAGCAGTGGTGTGCTCCGTATGCAGTATGTGGGAGGTCAGGGTCAACACAGTTGTCCCTGATGACCACACCTGCAAAAGGTGCGTCCAGCTGCAGCTCCTATCAGACCGAGTTAGGGAGTTGGAGCTGGAACTGGATGAACTACTGATCATTCGGGAGGCAGAGGCAGAGATAGATAGGAATTATCAGGAGTAGTCACACCAAAAAACCAAGAAGTAGGCAGATGGGTGACGGTCCAGAGAGGCAGGGGGAGCAGGCAGAGAGAGCAGAGCACCCCTGCGGCTATTCCCATTAACAATAAGTATACCGTACTGGATACTGTTGATGGGGATGACCTACCAGGAATGAGTTGTAGTGGTCCTGCCTCTGGCACAGAGGTTGAACCCTCAACTAGAAAGGGGAGGAGGGAAGAGAAGAGAGCGATAGTTTTAGGGGACTCTATAGTTAGGGGGGCAGATAGGAGATTTTGTGGGGCAGATCGGGAGTCTCGGATGGTATGTTGCCTCCCTGGTGCCAGGGTCCGGGACATCTCAGATCGGGTGCAGGCTATTCTTGAGAGTGAGGGCATGAACCCAGATGTAGTGGTCCATGTAGGGACCAATGATGTAGGTAAGGTGTGTGAGGGGGTCCTGCTTAGAGAGTTCAGGGAGTTAGGAGTGAAGCTGAAAGGCAGGACCTCCAGGGTGACAATCTTGGTATTGCTACCTGTGCCACGTGCGAGTGAGGCGAAGAATAGAAAGATTATGCACATTAATATGAGGCTGAGAGCATGGTGCAGGAAGGAAGGGTTCAGGTTTTTGGATAATTGGTCTTTGTTCCAGGGACATTGGGATCTGTTTCGAAGGGATGGTCTACATCTGAACCGGAGGGGTACTAACATTCTTGCAGAAGTATTTGCCAGTGCTGCTCGGGGGGGTTTAAACTAGATGTGCAGGGGGCAGGGATCCAGATCCAGAGGGTTGGTCAGAAGGTGCATGGGGTTAAATGTGTACAAGGTTTGGGTGATCTTGAGAAGGTAATCAAAATTCAGGGTGCAATTTGCCCGATGGAAGTTCAAGGAGCTGGGTTAGGTACAGTAGACAGTGTTTTAAGCAAAGAGAGGAGGAATGGGCTAAGAATTCTATACTTGAATGCGCGTGGTGTCAGAAATAAGACAGATGAGCTTGAAGCTCAAATGAAAATGGGGAATTACGATATTGTTGGGATAACGGAGACATGGCTGCAAGGGGATCAGGCCTGGGAATTGAGTGTACCAGGGTATACGTGCTATCGTAGAGACAGAAATATGGGAAGAGGGGGTGGGGTGGCCCTGTTGGTGAGGAATGAGATTCAGTCCTTAGCAAGAGGTGACTTGGGAACAGGGGAAGTAGAGTCTGTGTGGATTGAGCTGAGGAACAGTAAGGGTAAAAAGACCCTAATGGGTGTTGTGTACAGGCCCCCAAACAGTAGCGTGGATATTGGGTACAAGTTGATTAGGGAGTTAACATTGGCATGTGCTAAAGGTAATGCAGTCGTTATGGGAGATTTCAACATGCAGGTGGACTGGGAGAATCAGGTAGGTGCTGGATCCCAGGATAGGGAGTTTGTGGAGTGTCTAAGGGATGTATTTTTGGAACAGCTTGTGCTTGAGCCAACCAGGAACGAGGCTATTATGGACTTGGTGATGTGTAATGAACAGGAATTGATAAGTGATCTTGAAGTAAAGGAGCCATTAGGAAGTAGTGATCATAACATGATAAGTTTTTATCTACAATTTGAGAGGGATAGGGGCAGATCAGAGGTGTCAGTGTTGCAATTAAATAAAGGAGACTAAGGAGCCATGAGGGAAGAGCTGGCCAAAGTTAAATGGGTGGATGCCCTGGCAGGAAAGACAGTGGATCATCAGTGGCAGATATTCTTGGGCATAATACAAAAGATGCAAATGCAGTTCATTCCAATGAAAAGGAAGGATTCAAAGAGGGGGAAGGGGCCACAGTGGTTGACAAAGGAAGTCAGAGATTGTATAGCATTAAAGAAAAAGAAGTATGACAGGGCTAAGATGAGTGGGAATACAGATGATTGGGAAAGTTTTAAGGAACAGCAGATCTTAACTAAAAAAGCAATACGGAGAGAAAAAATCAGGTATGAGCTCAGTCTAGCCAGGAATATAAAAGGGGATAGCAAAAGCTTTTTTAGCTATGTGAAGAGAAAGAAGATAGTTAAGAACAATGTTGGCCCCTTGAAGAATGAATTGGGAGAAATTGTTCTGGGAAACAGGGAAATTGCAACAGAATTTAATGCATACTTTAGATCTGTCTTCACCAGGGAGGACACAAGCAATCTCCCAGATGTATGGATGGGCCAGGGTCATAAGATATCAGAGGAATTGAGACAGATTGACGTTAGGAAAGAAACTGTGATGAGTAGACTGGTAGGACTGAAGGCTAATAAATCCCCGGGTCCAGATGGTCTGCATCCGAGGGTTCTAAAAGAGGTGGCTCAGGAAATTGCAGATGCATTGGTAATCATTTTCCAATGTTCCTTAGATTCAGGATCAGTTCCTGAAGATTGGAGAGTGGCTAATGTTGTCCCACTTTTCAAGAAGGGAGGGAAGGAGAAAACGGAGAACTATCACCCTGTTAGCCTAACGTCAGTCGTGGGGAAGATGCTTGAGTCCATTATTAAGGACGAAATAGTGGCACATCTAAATGGCAGAAATAGGATTAGGCCGAGCCAGCATGGATTTACCAAGGGCAAATCATGCTTGACTAATCTGTTGGAGTTTTTTGAGGGTGTAACAAGGATGTTAGACGAGGGTAAACCAGTAGATGTTGTGTACCTAGATTTTCAGAAGGCATTCGATAAGGTGCCACATAGGAGATTGGTAAGTAAAATCAGAGCTCATGGCATTGGGGGCAGGGTTTCAACATGGATAGAAAACTGGTTGGCAGATAGAAAGCAAAGGGTAGCAGTGAATGGGTGTTTCTCAGACTGGCTGGAGGTGACTAGTGGGGTACCACAGGGCTCTGTTTTGGGACCACAGCTCTTTACGATTTATGTCAATGATGTAGATGAGGGCATTGAAAACTATATCAGCAAGTTTGCTGACGATACTAAACTGGGTGGCAGTGTGACATGCGAAGAGGACGTTAGGAGAATACAGGGAGACTTGGATAGGCTGAGTGAGTGGGCAGATACTTGGCAGATATCATTCAATGTGAATAAATGTGAAGTTATCCACTTTGGAAGCAGGAACAAGAGGGCAGAGTATTGTCTGAACGGTGTCAAGTTAGGTAAGGGAGAAATGCAAAGAGACCTAGGAGTCCTAGTTCACCAGTCAATGAAGGTGAATGAGCAAGTGCAACAGGCAGTGAAGAGGGCAAATGGAATGTTGGCCTTTGTTACAAGGGGAATTGAATACAAGAGCAAGGATGTTCTTTTGCATTTGTACAGGGCCCTGGTGAGACCACACCTGGAATATTGTGTACAGTTTTGGTCTCCAGGTTTAAGGAAGGACATTCTGGCAATTGAGGAAGTGCAGCATAGATTCACTAGGTTGATTCCTGGGATGGCAGGGCTGTCTTACGCAGAGAGATTGGAGAGATTGGGCTTGTACACGCTGGAATTGAGGAGATTGAGAGGGGATCTGATTGAAACGTTTAAGATAATTAAAGGATTTGATAGGATTGAGGCAGGAAATATGTTCCAGATGTTGGGAGAGTCCAGTACCAGAGGGCATGAATTGAGAATAAGAGGTCAGTTATTTAAAACAGAGTTGAGGAAGAGCTTCTTCTCCCAGAGAGTTGTGGAGGTGTGGAATGCACTGCCTCGGGAAGACGGTGGAGGCCAATTCTCTGGATGCTTTCAAGAAGGAGCTGGATAGATATCTGATGGATAGGGGAATCAAGGGATATGGGGACAAGGCAGGGACTGGGTATTGATAGTGAATGATCAGCCATGATCTCAGAATGGCAGTGCAGACTCGAGGGGCCGAATGGTCTACTTCTGCACCTATTGTCTATTGTCTACTCCATTTGTCTTTTCTCAAATTTTATGTGACCTCATTTGAAGCTGTCAATCACATCGAGATTGTGTGTAATAATTTAATTGAATTGAACTACATTGAATTGACTTTATTGCTCACATCCTTCACATACAGGAGTAAAAATCTTTATGTTACGTCTCCCTTTAAATGTGCAATGTGCAATTTATAGTAATTTATAATAGTATGTACAAGAGGACAGTCAATACAGCATAGAAATACAATTGTATCAGCGTGAATTAATCAGTCTGATGGCCCGATGGGAGAAGCTGTCCCGGAGCCTGTTAGTCCTGGCTTTTATGCTGCGGTACCGTTTCCCGGATGGTAGCAACTGGAACAGTTTGTGGTTGGGGTGACTCGGGTCTCCAATGGTTCTTTTTACACACCTGTCTCTGTAGATGTTCTGAATAGTGGGGACAACCATCGGCCTAATACCCACTTCCATTGGTGTCTTTCTGAAAGCATTCTCATCATTCTGTGTAATCTTGTCCTATTGGTCACGTAAGTATTTGTTAAAAAAATCTAATCAGAAATTGAATATCAATTGTATACCTTCATAGACATAATCAGAAATTCGTTGCAGTGAAGATGTGTTAAGCAGTCTAAGTTTATTGAATTTGGATCAGATGCAGGAAAGTTTAATGGTACACTGTCCCCAAAGCCTTGTGTGCTAAGGAATGGGCCTCATAACCAGAGAAACATCTCTTCATGCTTTTCACTGTTCCAAATAAGAAATCAGGGAATGCCAAAGCTGGCTGATACGGAGGAAGAGGTTCATGGGGTAGAGCAAGATTTTGAGTTGAGGTTTCGTGAGGATCGAAAGCACGATAATTGTTCAGAGATTAATAGGTTGTAGGGATTAAGCTGATACTAGATCAGAAAGGTCCCCTAGACATCTGTGCCTTGAAGCAGAGCTCAAGGACAGCACAAAAACATACTTCCTCCTGAGTGGCCCACACGGAGCAATGTGGCAAGTTCCTGATTTTCATTTGGGTTTATTTTTCACTGAAATTCAGTCAGGTATTATACAGCATTATAACACTTCTGGATCTAGTTCTGGGGAATTCTATTATATTAGTTCCCTGTGGCCACATAAATGAATAACATGGTTATTAAAGCTCCTAAAACTCCTCTTACAGAGGCCATTTGGGATAAATTGGTGGGGTGTCTTTTCCCCTTTTCTGATGAGTGCAGATCTAGTTGTCACAAGCTCCCACTGAGGAATCGGCCATTTAAGATTAAAATTAAAAGAAATTTCTTCGTTCAAGGGGTGGTGAATTTTTGAATTTCTCTGTCTCTGGGCGACTGTGAGTGCTCAGTCACTGAATGCATTAAAAACATGGATTGATATATTCTGGATATTACAGGAATCAGCCGACACTGGGAGGGGGCAGATAAGGGTGGCTAATGTGAAAAGTCAGACTTGGTTCTGCTGAATTGCTGAGCAGACTTGAAGGGATGAATGGCCGACCCTGCTCCTGTTTCTTCTGTTCTTTATTTTAATAATAAAGCCATCAACATTACAAAATCATACTGTAGAGGATATATTATGTTTCAGTTCTTCATTTTTCCAGCTAAGTGACGTTCCGGGGCACAAGCCATGAAAGCATCTCAAGCTGGTAGATTTTTAACTGGCAGCACTTGATCTATAGACTTCAAACCGTTCAGATTCTGCTCCATGGTAAATGGCAGAAGTGGGTGACTTGAAAAAGTAAATCTTTGGCAGTAGTCAACCTGGCACCAGAGCTGAAAGAATTGATTTGGTAAATAAACTTTTATTGTCTATGTCTTATCAAGCATCTATCCTGACCTGTCACTAAACTGTCTTGATTTGTGTTCTTCTAAGGTGTTGAATCCAGCTCGTAGATAAATAGCTATTAAGTGAATATTATACAGTAGACATACAGTAGAGAAAGCATCAGGAAAGTTAATAGATTAAATATGTAATAGATGTGAGAATAAATGTAAAGCTAGCATTACCAGCCAAAACTTATCCTTCTGAGACAGGAGCGTCTGAATGAAAGAGAAATGTTTCATTTCATTGGTTAATTACCTTATTGGGTGATGGATGGAAATACATCTCTGCCAAAGGTGTTAGGCATTCCTTTCCTCCGCTAGCCTGCAGGTCACCCTTGGGCAAGGTGTAGCACTAGCCTAGTCCATGATCAGGGTTATCTGAAGCTGTAGGAGCAGATGGTGGATGGTCATATGAGCATCTGGAGCATATCACAAGCAGCACACACAAAATGCTGGAGGAACTCAGCAGGCCAGGCAGCATCTATGGAGAAGACATAGGAGACATCTGCCCCAGTCTGGGTCAGCTCTCCTGGGAGTTAAAACAAACTCCAAAATGTATGCATCTGTGTGTGTGCATTTGCCCTGATTCTGTGTACACGAATGGTAACATGGAAGCTCCTGGTCCCATACCTCAAAAGGATTCTGGTAGCGTGCATGCTTGTACATTATGGATCAGAAATCATTATGTTGAGAAGTGCGCTGTATGGGTGGAATTGACGAGTGTTTGCAGATGCGTTCCTAGGGAATGGAAAACGTGAGAAGACTGTAGGGTGGCCTGTGATCGTTCAATTTAGTTGTGAAACACAAAAATGTCTAGGTGAATCCAGTAAAAAAAGTAGAGAAAGTAAACAAAAATCGACATTCCAGGCCAGGACCCTTCCTACCTCAGTATTTTCAAAGAAACAATTGGCACCAGAGCCCAAGGATGACCTGCCAGGCTGGCGCGTGAAGACACTAACATGACCTCAGCACTACTGGAGAAGCCGGCTCCTAACACAGCCTTGGCACTACATGACACAAGCCAGACCATCAATAACATTACTGCCAAAATGCTGGCAATCTGCACTGTAGCTCTTCAAAATTGACTGTTTTGTGCATAAGAGGGGTGCCATTATTATCCGGAAGTATTGCACACACATCCCTGATGTCAATAGCCAACTGTCCCTGATGAAACTGATATAAAGTTTCAGGGAATTTGCACTTCTGAAATTCACTAAAATTTGTGTTGATCTCTACAAGATGGAAAGAAGGGAGTGTGGAAATTGCAGTACAGTAGGGGTTAAAGATAACATCCGGGCAAGAATGACTGCAGCATTGTGTGGCAACCCAGATAAGGGAGAACTTTGAAATGAGACAGCCAGAGCCAGCCCTGCTCAGTACTATTCAGACAGGCGAGGGTAACTGTGGCAGTGTGTGAATCAAACTAGCCAAGTGGTGCCTCTGAAGTGAGACCCTTTTCTAGAAAGGTCTTTGAAGAACATTGCCTCCCTTTACACAGTAGAGGGTGCCAGAGGCAGACGAGATTGGAACATGATGGAAGAATGTGAAACATCCAACAGCTAGGGGGCAATTGCTTTACCTACGTCAAAGTATCATTGGTTATCAGCTTGAGTTTCTATTGACTTTTAACACCTCTATTGTGAATGATGATTGATCTTGCAAGTAAGGAATTCAAGCATACACAATGTACCAAATGGTCAATATCTGGAACTGATAAGCCAATTCTGAATAAAAATACATGTTTTCTGTTCAGACTGTAGAGCTGTGTGGTGACAGGGGCACATGCTGTTCTCCTGGTGCATAAATCAAATGAAATATGTTTGAGTCATAAGTGTTCATGTGCTCTGGGCCCGGTTATTAATTTTATCATCAGTGACAATAAGGTCGTATGTAGAGATTGATGTAGAGACCTTGGTTACGGCATAAGATTCAGTTTTGCACTCCATGCAGCACTGGTATCACCACTCAACTAGACTTTGACCTAGCCTGACCTTAAGGGGACCTAGTCTCTTGAGTTACCTTTTCACTCTTAATATCATTAGAGAATCTCCTAGGATTCTTCTTTATCTTGTTTTCCAAGGATATCTGATATCCCCTTTTTATCCTCCATATTCCCCTGTTGTACTTACTCTTTTAAAAAAACACCATTATATTCTTCAAGGGAGTCTTTTGGTCCCAGCTGCCTGTACCCAACATAGGCCTCCTCTTTTTACCTGACCAAACTTTAACTGATGTTCCTCCATCTTGCCAACCTTGTTCTACTTTGCTGGCCTGGGACACTTCTGATTTCACTTTTAATGGTCTCCAACTTGCCAGACATTTCTTTTCCAGCTAAACAGTCTCCCCCAAACAACTTCTGAGAATTCCTGTCTGATGCCATTGAAACCAACCTCCTCCCATTTCAGAGATTTAACCTGAGGACTAGCAGGATCTTTGTTCCATAACCACTTTGAAACTCACAGAATTATGGTCACTGCTCTCAAACTTCTTCTCCACTGACACTTCTTCAGAGGAGATCGAGTGTAGCCCCTTGTCTAGTCAGGTGATCTACATATTGCTTCAGAAAAAAATTGTGGATACACTTGACAAATTCTCTCCCCATCTAATCTCTCAGCACTTTGGCAGTCCTAGTCAGATTAGGGAAATTAATCACTTTTGCTATTACAACACTATTATTCCTACAAGTATCTGTGATTTTCCTATACATATACCTGCTGCCTATTTCTATTAAAATAAACTTTCTTTTTATAATTTCTAAATTTTACTGGCATGGCCTCAATGGACATTACCCTGGGCTATCCTAAGTATTGCTATGATATTCTCCCTAGTCCTAGTGCAAATCACCATCCCCCCTTACCCTCTCCACTGCTATCCAGAAACAGAAGTACCATAGCACATTGAACTGCTAGCCCTGCTCGTCCCCCAACCACGTTTCTGCAATAGCTTTAATATCACAAGTCATGTACGAAGTTCATCTGCTTTGCCTTTAACACTTCTTGCATTAAGATGATGGCAGAAAAGCTTAGACCGTCTACACGCCCTGCCCTACACTTGCTCATTCTACCTACTATACTTATTTGCTTTAACCTCCATCTGAAGTTGGAGGAACAGTATCTCATAGTCCATCTGGGTAGTCTCCAACCTGATAGCATAAATATCAATTTTTCTAACTTCTAGCAATTTCTCCCCCCACTTCTTTCTTTTCCATTTCCAATCTGGCTCCCCTCTTACTCCTTCTCTTCTCCCCAGTTGCCCATCACCTTCCTTTGGTGCTCCTCCTCCTTCCCCTTTTCCCATGGTCCATTCACCTCTCCTATCAGATTCCTTCTTCTTCTCCCCATTTCCTCTTGCACCTATCACCTTCCAGCTTCTCATGTCATTACCCCACCTTCCTCCCCCTTGCTTTCTTGTCATGATGATGGGGTTCAGCTTGAAACATCAACTGTTTATTCCTCTCCTTAGATGCTACCTGTCCTGCTGAGTTCCTCTGGCATTTTGAGAGCTTTTCTCTATATCGGCACCATCTTTCCCGTCTGATATACTTGTAGTTTGGGTCCTCATCCCCATCCAGAATAATTCAAGAAGCATTAACCAAACTTCCGCACAAGATATTGCTTAATATCTTTAGTTCAGATGCAACCTTTCTCAGTTGCCTCGGTCACCACTACTCCAGAAGAGATCTCATGATCCGAAGAACTGAATTCATCTACACCACCCATTTCTCTATCCTCCCATTCTACCTTCTGCCTAATATTCACTTTGCAGGACTCATCACTCCTTCAGTTGCCATTTCAGCAATCCGGACAGCGGGTCTACATCCTGCTTCAGGCAGAATTGAAGCCTGCACAAATGAATTATACTCCCTAGTCAACAGCCTTGGAAAGGGACACCCTAAGGCCTGCTTCATCACTGTCAGTGACTGGACAGTTTTAACAACATATGTCCTGATAGTATTTCGGTATCACACTGTTAAAATAGTCCAACCAGAGTCTAAACATCCTTGATCAATGCTACACAATCATCAAAGATGCCTACCCCTTACTACGGAACAAATCGTGCTCTTTTTGCTTGTGTACAAACAGAAGCTTTTTACACACAGAATATCCAGTACAGAAAGCCATTCAGTGCTGGTCTGAGGAAATAGAAACATGACTTCTTAGATTCAACAGGCTGGTCCATGTTCAAAAGCCCAGCAACCACCCATGGTGATCATATCACCACTGCCATGGACTTTGTGAGTTGGAGAACTGCCTACCAAAGAGGACATCTGGTGTTCCCAAACTAGAAACATAGATGAACCAGGAAATCCACACCCTACTGAGGTCTGGGACTGAAGTATTAAAAATAGGCAGCCTTGACCTTTAGAAGATATCAAAATACAACTTTGTAAAGCTATCAGGGATGCTCAGAAATAAAGCAACACACACAAAATGTTGGTGGAATGCAGCAGGCCAGGCTGCATCTATAGGGAGAAGTACAGTCGACGTTTCGGGCTGAGGCGTTGACTGTACTTCTTCCCATAGATCGGCCTGAAACATCGACTGTACTTCTTCCTATAAATGCTGTCTGGCCTGCTGTATTCCACCAGCATTTTGTGTGTGTTCCTTTAATTTCCAGCATCAGCAGATTTCCTCATGTTTGCCCAGAAATGATACCAGTTGAAAATTGAGTCACAGATTATCAGTCATTCGTAACAGGGCTTAACAAGCAATAAAGCAAAGTTACGCAGCTTCGTCAACACCAGTGCATTTCTTCTTGATGAGTATAACTCATTCTTTGCAAATTTGAACAGAAGGGGATTGCAATGTCATCCAAATCACTTGAACCCACAGTCATAGTTGTGGCCTCAAGATTAGTCATCCAGAGAGTGAACCCACAGGAAGCATCTGGCCCAGATAGTGTCTCTGGCCATGCCCTTCGATCCTGCACAGATCAGTTGGCATTGCTTTATTATTGGTACTAGTTTATTATCGTCACAGGTACCAAGATACAGTGAAAAGTTTGTCCTGCAGTTCATGTAGATCAAATCATTACACAGTGCATTGAGGTGGAACAAGGTAAAACAAAGGCAATGCTGAGTGAAGTGTAAAGGTTTTCAAGAAAGTGTAGTGCAGGTAGACAATAAGGTGCAAGATGATGACAAGGTAGATTGTGAGGTCACCTTACCTTCAAAGAGGTCCATTCAAGAGTTTTATATCAGCAGGATTGGAGATGTCCTTGAGCCTGGTGGTTAGTGTATCTCCTGAACGATGAGAGCGGGGAGAAGAATGAATGTCTGGGGTGGGTGGGGTCTTGAATTATACTGGCTGCTCTACTGGGACAGCAAGAAGTATAGACAAAGTTCATGGCGGAGAGTCTGGTTTCCATGATGTGCTGAGCCATGTGCACAACTCTCTGTAATTTATTGCGGTCATGTGCAGAGCTGTTACCCCACCAAAGAATTAAGCATAAGAAAAAAGAAGCCAAAATGATAATTGATGACAAATAATGAGACCTACCTTCGTTCTCATCTTAGAAGGTATGGATGACAGGCTGTCATCCATACTATGACTGTGAGGATAACAAGGAATTACTCCCCTGATTTTGCTAAGGACCCACACCCATGAATGTAGAACTATACGCAGCACTCTTTGGTGATGTTCTAATATTGATTATTTTTGGACATAAATTTGTTCACTTAAATTGCTCTAGAGAACAACGATTTTGCTACTTGAATACTTTTGGATATATCTTATGGATATTGGGTTGCTGATCATGAAAATGACTATGGAATTTCTCTATCACACCCCTTTTTTAAATCAAAGGAGTCAAGGATTTAAAGTATATTTATTATCAAAGAATGCGTAACTTACAGAACCTCGAGTTTAATAAAAACACAAAATGCTGGCAGAACTCAGCAGGCCAGACAGCATCTATGGGAGGAGGAAGTGACGACGTTTCGGGCCAAAACTCTTCATCAGACTCCTGATGAAGGGTTTCGGCCCAAAACGTCGTCACTACCTCCTCCCATAGATGCTGTCTGGCCTGCTGAGTTCTGCCAGCATTTTGTGTTTTTATTTATTTCCAGCATCTGCAGATTCACTCGTAGAACCTTGAGTTCGTTTGCTTACAGGCAGGCACAAAGCAAGAAACCTGTAAGAACCTAATTTAAAAAAAATAAAGACCAGCACCTGATGCACAGAGAAAGGGTGGGGAAAAGACAGAAACCACACAGTCAATAGAAGTGAGCAACAACATTCTGAATCAAAATAAGTCCTTAGATCCAAATCCTGGAGCAGCCTGGAGTTGGCACAGTCCTCATCATCAGTTCATCAAATTAGCAGGCACGGAGTACAGCAACCATGAACAGTCTTCATGGCCTCAGTGCTGTGGAGAGAGGAGTGTACCTTGCACTAGGATCTGGGAATTGCTGCAGCGAAAGAGTGTTGTAAAAACAAGCCTGAAGGCTTTATGTGTCAGTGCGAGGAGCATTCATAACAAGGGGGATGAATTGAATGTGCAGATAGTTACTAATGAATATGATATAGTTGGGATCACAGAGTCATGGCTCCAGGGTGACCAAAGATGGGAGCTCAACATCCAGGGATATTCAATATTCAGGAGGGATAGACAGGTAAGAAAAGGAGGTGGGGGAGCATTGCTGGTTAGAGAGGAGATTAATGCAATAGAAAGGAAGTACATCAGCCTGGAGGATGTGGAATCGATATGGGTAGAGCTGCATAACACTAAGGGGCAGAAAACGCTGCTGTGAGTTGTGTACAGGCCACCTAACAGTAGTAGTGAGGTTGGGGATGGCATTAAACAGGAAATTAGAAATGCGTGCAATAAAGGAACAGTAGTTATAATGGGTGATTTCAATCTACATATAGATTGGATGAACCAAATTGGTAAGGGTGCTGAGGAAGAGGATTTCTTGGAATGTATGCGGGATGGTTTTCTGAACCAACATATCTAGGAACCAACTAGAGAGCAGGCCATTTTAGATTGGGTATTGAGCAATGAGGAAGGGTTAGCTAGCAATCTTGTCGTGCGAGGCCCCTTGGGTAAGAGTGACCATAATATGGTGGAATTCTTCAATAAGATGGAGAGTGACATAGTTAATTCAGAAACAAAGATTCTGAACTTAAAGAAGGGTAACTTTGAAGGTATGAGACGTGAATTAGCTAAGATAGACTGGAAAATGATACTTAAAGGGTTGACAGTTGATATGCAATGGCAAGCATTTAATGATCACATGGATGAACTACAACAATTGTTCATCCCAGTTTGGCAAAAGAATAAACCAGGGAAGTTAGTGCACCTATGGCTGACAAGGGAAATTAGGGATAGTATCAAGTCCAAAGAAGAAACATATAAATTGGCAAAAAAAAAAGTGGCACATCTGAGGACTGGGAGAAATTCAGAGACCAGCAGAGGAGGACAAAGGGCTTAATTAGGAAATGGAAAAAAGATTATGAGAGAAAGCTGGTAGGGAACATAAAAACTGACTGTAAAAGCTTTTATAGATATGTGAAAAGAAAAAGATTGGTCAAGACAAATGTAGGTCCTTTACAGTCAGAAATAGATGAATTGATCTTAGGGAACAAAGACATGGCAGACCAATTGAATAACTACTTTGGTTCTGTCTTCACTAAGGAGGACATAAATAATCTTCTGGAAATAGTAGGGGACCGAGGGTCTAGTAAGATGGAGGAACTGAGGGAAATACATGTTAGTAGGGAAGTGGTGTTAGGTAAATTGAAAGGATTAAAGGCAGATAAATCCCCAGGGTCAGATGGTCTGCATCCCAGAGTGCTTAAGGAAGTAGCCCAAGAAATAGTGGACGCATTTGTGATAATTTTTCAAAACTCCTTAGATTCTGGATTAGTTCATGAGGATTGGAGGATGGCTTATGTAACCCCACTTTTTTTAAAAAAATGGAGGGAGAGAGAAACCGGGGGAATTATAGACCGGTTAGTCTGACATCGATGGTGGGGAAAATGCTGGAGTCGGTTATCAAAGATGTGATAACAGCACATTTGGAAAGAAGTGAAATCATCGGACAAAGTCAGCATGGATTTGTAAAAGGAAAATCATGTCTGACGAATCTTATAGAATTTTTTGAAGATGTAACTAGTGGAGTGGATAGGGGAGAGCCAGTGGATGTGGTATATTTAGATTTTCAAAAGGCTTTTGACAAGGTCCCACACAGGAGATTAGTGTGAAAACTTAAAGCACACAGTATTGAGGGTATGGTATTGATGTGGATAGAGAATTGGTTGGCAGACAGGAAGCAAAGAGTGGGAGTAAACGGGACCTTTTCAGAATGGCAGGCAGTGACTGGTGGGGTACCGCAAGGCTCAGTGCTGGGACCCCAGTTGTTTACAATATATATAAATGATTCAGATGAGGGAGTTAAATGCAGCATCTCTAAGTTTGCGGATGACACAAAGCTGGGCGATGGTGTTAGCTGTGAGGAGGATGCTAAGAGGATGCAGGGTGACTTGGATAGGTTAGGTGAGTGGGCTAATTCATGGCAGATGCAATTTAATGTGGATGAGGTTATCCACTTCGGTTGCAAGAACAGGAAAACAGATTATTATCTAAATGGTGGCCGGTTAGGAAAAGGGGAGATGCAATGAGACCTGGGTGTCATTGTACACCAGTCATTGAAGGTGGGCATGCAGGTACAGCAGGCGGTGAAAAAGGCAAATGGTATGTTGGCATTCATAGCAAAAGGATTTGAGTACAGGAGCAGGGAGGTTCTACTGCAGTTGTACAAGGCCTTGGTGAGACTGCACCTAGAATATTGTGAGCAGTTTTGGTCCTTTAATCTGAGGAAAGACATTCTTGTCATAGAGGGAGTACAGAGGAGGTTCATCAGATTGATTCCTGGGATGGCAGGACTTTCATATGAAGAAAGATTGGATTGACTAGGCTTATACTCACTGGAATTTAGAAGATTGAAGGGGGATTTTATTGAAACGTATAAAATTCTAAAGGGATTGGACAGGCTAGATGCAGGAAGATTGTTTCCGATGTTGGGGAAGTCCAGAATGAGGGGTCACAGTTTAAGGATAAAGGAGAAGCCTTTTAGGACCGAGATGAGAAAAAACTTCTTCACACAGAGAGTGGTGAATCTGTGGAATTCTCTGCCACAGGAAACAGTTGAGGCCGGTTCATTGGCTATATTTAAGAGAAAGTTAGATATGGCCCTTGTGGCTAGAGGGATCAGCGGGTATGGAGAGAAAGCAGGTACAGGGTTCTGAGTTGGATGATCAGCCATGATCATACTGAATGGCGGTGCAGGCTCAAAGGACCAAATGGCCTACTCCTGCAAATATTTTCTATGTTTCGATGTTTCTATGTAAGACTCCAGGCCTAGAACATGCCACCCAATGACTTGCTCCACGTCTGGATTTCATCATCCAGCCCAAAGCCTGGCCTGGCCTGCAGTGTTCCACCAGCATTTTGTGTGTGTTGTTTGAATTTCCAACATCTGCAGATTTCCTCATATATTTCACCTATATTTGTTATTTCAATTCATAATTGAAGTCAGAATAACTGATGCCAAGATTAAGGAAGGCATTTTGTTGGTCCACAAATCAAACAGGTTATCAAAGTACTTCTAGTGGGACCGGAGAATATTGCATGGAAGGCATTCAAGAATGTTGTTGAAAGTTTTCCTGGCAACTACGGAGCACCAAACCATGTGCAGTTGGTTGACACCATGTTTCAAGGCACACAGAACTATGAAGGGCAACATGTCACTAAAGATTCATTTTCTGCATTCCCATTTAGACTTCTGTCCTGCAAATCTTGGTGCTGTCAGTGATGAGCATGGCGAAAGATTTCACCAGGACATAGCGGCCATGGAGAAAGGGTATCAGGGCAACTGGAATCCATCAATACAGTCTGATGATTGTTGGACAAATGAAAATCATCAACTAAACTTTTCTTAGCTTAGTTGAACTATTGCAAAGCATCAGCACTATTATGCAATTAAATGCATTGTATTCAATAAAAGTTAATTTCTTGTTTCTTCAGATTCCTACATGACAAAAGTAGAATGAAATTATATGTCTGTTCAGCTTCAAGTAGTCTAAAATAAAAAAACAAAATTCTGAGGAGGCAACACTTTGTAAAAAAGTTTGTTGTCCAGTGTGATCTATCCAGGAGAATATCCATATCCAGGTTAGGCTCCAAAGCCAGCTGACACTTTCAGTATAGAGTAACAAGGGTATATTCCTTTCCAAACCAATCCAGTACAGAGAACAGCGTTCCTTTAAATTTCAGAAGCTAGACAACTGCAGAATGCTTTGCAATAATATTGCAGCATTGCCTTCAGCAAGTAGATGCACAACTGATGTTGAAATGTATTATCCCTCATATTTAACATTCTTGTCATGAAAAAGATCATGTTTGGCATATGTACTACAGTTGGTATAACTCAGTGCTCAGAAAGCTCTTTACTGCTGAATAAACAGAAACTTCATATGAATTGCAAAAGATAATTGACTTAAAATGAAGTCAACAGTAATTTAATTTGATGTACCTGTATGCAAACATATGCTTTGCCAAAATTGATATGCAAAGTAATTTGATCCATGTTGCTGAATCGTCTTGGTTACGTCAAATTATCCTCACGTGTAAAACTGTCAGTGTGGAATAAATCATAATTTAATACATCACAACGCCACAGCTTTCACTTTAAGGGTTAATGTATTCTCTGCACAATGCAGAGTATTGTTCATAAGATACAGGTAAAGATTCAGGTTTACAAAGTTCTTTGTTGTGTTGTCATGTTATTGTCTTTTATATGCACGAGCAATTTTTGAAGCATCTGTATTCTTGAAATTATTTTATAATTATTTTATAATTTTAGGCTTTGAAGTGAAATAAAGATTACAGCTACAGAGGAATTACACAGAAATAGACGTAACAAATTGTTTAATGGAGCAATCTACACAAAATGGCTGTGGGAATGATTCCACTTCATTTGCATATCTTTGAAAAATTTATATTGATGCAATTAAAGTAACTAAAATCAAGTTATTCATAATTAAATTATTCAAATAACAGGATGCTGTCTGGTTTAGAGGGCATGTGCTATGAAGAGAGGTTGGAGAAACTTGGGTTGTTTGCTCTGGAACAGCAGAGACTGAGGGGAGATCTGACAGAGGCTTATAAGATTATGAGAGGTGTAGATAAAACAGACAGAGAATATCTTTTCCCCAAGTCTAAAATGTCTAATACCAGAGGGCATGCATGTAAGGTGAGGGGCTAGATTCAAAATGGATGTGATGGGCAAGTTTTTTCTCCACACAGAGGGTGGTAGATGCCTGGAATGCACTGCCAGGGGTGGTGGTAGAGGCAGAAACATTAGGGACGAGGGAAATGGAAGGATATGGACATTGTGTGGACAGAAGAGATTAGTTTAGTTGGCCATTTGGTTACTAATTTAATTTGTTCAGCACAACATTGTGGGTCAAAGGGCCTGTACTGTTCTGTGTTCTCTGTTCTTTATTCACATTATTTATATGTAGCCACTTAATAATTCCACTCATAATCACAATAGTGCTTGCATTACAGAGAACATCTACACAAATGTTGCCATGAGCACCTGAGTTATAGGGAGAAGTTGAAAAGGTTAGGACTTTATTCCCTGGAGTGCAGGAGAATGAGGGGAGATTTGAGGTCAGGTATAAAAACGGTAAGAGGTATCAATAGGGCAAATGCAAGCATGCTTTTTCCATTGAGGTTGGGTGAAACTACAAATAGAGAACATGGGTTAAGGATGAAAGGTGAAGTACTTGAATTCAATAGTTCCATTTAATATTAGATAATGTATTCAATATACAACCTGACATTATTGCTGGTTGCAAACATCCACAAACTCAGAAGAGTACCTCAAAGAATGAGTGACAGCAAAAATGTTAGTTCACCAAAGCCCCCCCCCAACTCCAGTCCCTCCCACTCACAAGCAACAGCAAAGCAAAAACCCTCCCCCTCCTCCCTTATTCCGGCAAAAAGCAACAGCAGCCACCACCCACCAAGCAAGTACAGTAATAGTAAAGCCCCCAAGAGGCACCAAGATCTGCAGAACAACAAAAACAAAGCATTAAGGGGAGCCTTAGTGGAACTCCTCCACTCAGAGGGTGCTGAGAGTGTGGGACGAGCTGCCAGCAGAAGTGATGGATGCAGGTTTGATTTTAAAATGTAAAAGAAATTTGGATAAGCACGTGGATGGAAGGGTATGGAGGGGTATGGTCCACATACGGTTCAATAGGGCCAGATTCTCCAAAGCACCTGTTTCTGTGTTGTAGTGCTCTATGACTGTGTGTGATCTTCCCTGCTCCAGCAGCTCCAGGGCAGTTTGTGCATCTGATAATAAAGCTTGGATGAGATGAAATTCTTTAGGAAAATGTCAGCACAATCCATGTCCTCCTCTTTATATTCTGGCCTTGCTGTAACAATCTATCTGCCACTTTACTTCAGAGAAACAGGCATTAGCTCCCCCCATGTTAAAGCTATCAACTTTCAGTTTAATCCCCCCTTTTCCAGTTCACCCAACACTGCTTCACAGCATGTTCCACCCTCTCAGCGCTGATGTTTGCTCTTTAGCTAATGCATTGTTCCATCCTCGCCTCACTCCCTGAACTAAGACCTCCATCTCCTTCTCTAAACTTCTCCAAAATGCATTTTCCTTGGATAATTCCTTTGGTTTTCCTCAGCACCAGCGTGACATTTCTCTCTTTCTCCACTCTACAATGTCAAGTGGAGTATTTGGAAATCACTTTTGTCACAATGGTAGCCAAAGAAATACATATTACTGTTGTATAAATATCAAGCATTAAATAAATCTTTATTTAAGCCCCAGATACATATATTTCTTTGAAGCTCTTGACACTTTGTATTATACTCACTGAAATTCAAAAGAATAAGAGAGGATCTAGTAGAAACATATAAATTATGAAAGAGAAAGACAAGGGAGGACATAGAACATAGAAGAGTACAGCACAGGTACAGGTCCTTCAGCCCACAATGTTGCGCCAAACCAATTAAAGAGGCATGAAAGTTGTTTCCGTTAGTGAGTGAGACTAAAACAAGGGACACATAGCCTTAAGGTTAGGGAGAATAGATTTGGAGCAGAGCTGCGGAGGAATTGCTTTTCTCATAGAATAATGAATCTGTGGAATTCTCTACATAGGGAAGCTGTAGTGACTAAATCATTAAATATACTTAAGATATAGTTAGATAGATTTTTACATAACAGGGGAAGAAAGGGTTACAGGGAATAGGCCGAGTCCATGGCCAGATAAGCCACGATCTTATTGAAAGGTGGTGCAGGCTTGGTAGAACCATGTCTGACTCCAGCTTCTATTTCAGATGACAAATTTCACCCAAATCGAGTTTTTGAATTCACTGTTTACACCTCCTTTCATGGAACAACAGAAGCAACTAATGGGAAACTGTTGATAATGAATAACTAAAAGAGTTATTGCGCCTACCAAAAAGGGTACAGTCGATGTTTCAGGCTAAAATGCTTTGGCAGGACTGGAGGTAAAAAGCTGAGGGGTAGATTTAAAAGGTGGGGGGAGGGGAAGGAGAAACACAAGGTGATAGATGAAACCAGGAGGGGAGGGATGAAGTAAAGAGCTGGGAAGTTGATTGGTGAAAGAGACAGAAGGCCATGGAAGAAAGAAAAGGGGGGAGGAGCAACAGAAGGAGGTAATGGGTGGGCAAGGAGATGAGGGGAGAGAGGGAAAAGGGGTTGGGAAATGGTGAAGGAGGGGGGTGGGGCATTATGGAAGTTTGAGAAATTGACGTTCATGCCATCAGGTTGGGGGCTAACCAAATGAATATAAGGAATATAACGAATTTCGGAGAATTATATGCTGGATGCGGAGGCTGGTGGGGTAGTAGATGAGGACAAGAGAAACGCTATCCTTGGTAGTTCTGCCCTTACCCCATCCTCCCACCACACTACGAGGGATAGGGTTCCTCTTTGAAAGCTGATAGAGCGAACATCTGTTTCTCAAACTTTGGGTAATGCTCCCACCCTCCCCCCCCCCACTTCACCATTTCCTATCTCCTTTTCACTCTCTCACCCTATCTCCTTGCCCACCCATCCCCTCCCTCTGGTGCTCCTCCCCCCTTTTCTTTCTTCCATGGCCTTCTGTCTCTTTCACCAATCAACTTCCCAGCAATTTTCTTCATCCCTCCCCCTCCAGGTTTCTCCAATCATCTTGTGTTTCTGTCTCCTTTCTCCCACCTTTTAAATCTACTCCTCAGCTTTTTCTCTCCAGTCCTGCCGTCGACTGTACTCTTTTCAATAGATGCTGCCTGGCCTGCTGAATTCCTCCAGCATTGTGTATGTGTCGGTCGGATTTCCAGCATCTGTATATTCTCTCTTGTTTGTGACAGTTAGTGACCTGTACAGAATGTCGAAAATCTATGAATTCATTTTTGTGGGAAAAATAGTTCACTAAAGTCAATTGCCGTGACAGGGATATTTACAGGTCACAGTGATCTTTATTTATTTGTTGAGATACAATGCAGAATAAGCCCTTTGAGGCACTCCTCCCAGCAACCCCCAGTTAACCCTAGCCAAATTACGGTTCAATTTACAATGACTAATTAACCAACTAACTCATAGGTCTTTGGACTGTGGGAGGAAACCAGAGCACCTGGAATAAACCCACACCTTCCATGGAAGGACGTACAGATGACACTGGAACTGAACTCCGACCAACGTTCCGAGTGCTAACCGTTACATTTCCATGATGTCCTATTACAGTAGATATATATTGATAGTTAACATTCAGAATTTTAATGAAATATTTTATAATGAAGACTTTGATGGAGCCATAAATTAGGCTAAAATAAAAATGTACTTAATTGCAGATATTACGTCAGTGGACTTCAGAGAAAAAAAAGACAAATTGGTGAGTGAAGGTAGGCAGCAGCATATTGATTGATTGATTGATTTATTGATTTATCGAGATACAGCATGGAATAGGTTCTTCTGGTCCTTCGAGCTACGCTGTCCAGCATTCCTCCAATTTAATCTCACCTTAATTACTGGATAATTTACAATGACCAATTAATCCTAGAAACTGGTATGGCATTGGAGAGGGTCCAAAGGCGGTTCTCAAGGATGACTCCAGGAATGAAAGGGTTATCATACAACGAACATTTGATACTCTGGATCTGTACACTCTGGAATTTAAAAGGATGGTGGGGGTGCGATCTCATTGAAACTTCTTGAATGTTGAAAGGCCTAGACGGAGTAGATGTAGAAAGGATGTTTCCCATGGTGGGGGAGTCTAGGACAAGAGGGCATAGTCTCAGGATAGAGGGGAACCCCTTCAAAACAGAGGTGTGGAGAAATTTCTTTAGCCAAAGGGTGGTGAATTTGTGGAATTTGTTGCCACATGCAGCTGTGGAGGCCAGATCGTTAGGTGTATTTAAGGAAGAGATTAATAAATTCTTGATTGGACATGGTATCAAAGGTTATGGGGAGAAGGCCAGAAACTGGAGTTGAGGAAGAGATAAAAAAAAAATCAGTCATGATTGAATGGTGGAGTAGACTCGATGGGCCAGATGGCCTAATTCTGCTCCTATGTCTTATGTCTTATAATCTTATTGTATGAACTTGGACTGTGGGAAGAAATTAACACTGTCATGGGGAGTACATAAAATGTTCTTACAGGCAGCAGTGGGAATTGAACCCAGGTCACCATTGTGCTAACCACTGTGCTACTGTGCTACCCATGGGTTTCAAGAAAGACAGGAATAATGATGAGGGACAAAAGAAAACAGACAGGCAGACACTTTATTGATCCTGAGGGAAATTGGGTTTCGTTACAGCCGCACCAACCAAGAATAGTGTAGAAATATAGCAATATAAAACCATAAATAATTAAATAATAATAATAAGTTAATCATGCCAAATGGAAATAAGTTCAGGACCAGCCTATTGGCTCAGTGTGTCTGACACCATGAGGGAGGAGTTGTAAAGTTTGATGGCCACAGGCAAGAATGACTTCCTATGACGCTCAGTGTTGCATCTCGGTGGAATGAGTCTCTGGCTGAATGTACTCCTGTGCCTAACCAGTACATTATGGAGTGGATGGGAGTCATTGTCCAAGATGGCATGCAACTTGGACAGCATCCTCTTTTCAGCCACCACCATCAGAGAGTCCAGTTCCATTCCCCCCAAAATAATTGGCCTTACGAATGAGTTTGTTGATTCTATTGGTGTCTGCTACCCTCAGCCTGCTGCCCCAGCACACAACAGCAAACATAACAGCACTGGCCACCACAGCCTCGTAGAACATCCTCAGCATTGTCTGGCAGATGTTAAAGGACCTCAGTCTCCTCAGAAAATAGAAACGGCTCTGCTCCTTCTTGTAGACAGCCTCAGTATTCTTTGACCAGTCCAGTTTATTGTCCATTCATATCCCCAGGTATTTGCAATCCTCTACTATGTCCACACTGACCCATTGGATGGAAACAGGGGTCACCGGTGCCTTAGCCCTCCTCAGGTCCACCACTAGCTTCTTAATCTTTTTCATATTAAGCTGCAGATGATTCTGCTCACACCATGTGACAAAGTTTCCCACCGTAGCCCTGTACTCAGCCTCATCTCCCTTGCTGATGCATCCAACTATGGCAGAGTCATCAGAAAACTTCTGAAGATGGCAAGACTCTGTGTTGTAGTTGAAGTCCGAGGTGTAGATGGTGAAGAGAAAAGAAGCAGGCAAAACAAGATCAAAGAGGCCATAGCATTACAATTTGGAATAAAATGAATAATGGGAACATTATAGAGCTATCAACTTAAAGATTTTAAAATAGAAAAACATAGAAACAGAGAAACATAGAAAATAGGTGCAGGAGTAGGACATTCGGCCCTTCGAGCCTGCACCGCCATTCGGTATGATCATGGCTGATCATCCAACTCAAAACCCTGTACCTGCTTTCTCTCCATACCCCCAATCCCTTTAGCCACAAGGCCCATATCTAACTTCCTCTTAAATATAAATATTTCTTTTGATTGTTCTGTAGAATTCCCATTTCTTGTGTGGATCTGATTTTAGTCACTCTTTTAATTTGTTAGCTCAATCTCTTTGTCATTGTGTCTGTATAGTTTCTCTCTGTATTGAGATGCATGTCTTGATAATTATTACCTTTATATTCACTATTGACAGATAAATGCAGAGAAGAAGAAGCTGATGATGCTGAAACCAAAAGCATTTGGCTAGATGAAAGAAATGAGAATAAATTGGCTGTAGTACTGAGATATATTGTAGATCCCCAATCTAAAGTGGCAAAGAGGTTGAATATGTAAAGAGCAAGCATTAAAACAGGATTATTGTGAACCGCAACTATATTATTTGAAGACAGATTAGAATAAGAAGAATGTAATAGATAGGCCTGGGTCAGAATTGTAGGTCTGTTTACTTTTAGTCCAAGATGATTTGGTAGAAGGGATGAAAGGTAAGGTAGAATTGGAAGAATCCTTATAAAAGAGTGACCTTAACAAATTAGATCATTTCAAAATTAAAAAAAGTGAATAATCTTGACCAGAGAAGAGCAAGCATGGTTAAAATTAAAAAAAGAAAATAGCCCAGGTTAACTGGTTAGACAATGCTGTCTGATAAGTCCATGCCCAATCCCTGGGAAATACTTTTACTAAAGAATGATTATTGTACAAATGCCGTATTGTGGTGACCCACTTCCTAGCGCATTCAAACTGACTCACAAATAACCAGCATGCTGGCACAAAGGCCAGTCCCAAAAGGGCGCCAGGTCTGCTTCACTAACATAGGGAAAAGCTCACGTGGGACTGTGAATACATGCCTCCTACAGCATCCGCGCCCGGGGAGGGCGGGATCAGGGAGGCTTTAAAGCGAAGCCACGAAGAAAAATAATCGAATAAAATCTTCTTTAACTGCAGTTTACCGACTCCGTGTTGTTATTTCAGCGCTGCATGTAGCACACAGCTACAGTATCATCTCATAAGAAGTTTAGTAGCAGCCAAGTCTGGAGTTTACCTGCATGAGTGAGTAAATTCAAGTGGAATCAGCTGTAGAAAGGAGCAAATAATAAAGTAAGGAAAGTTAAAATAATGAATGATAAGTAACTTAAGGTAGACAGGAAAAAAGATGAATTGAATAAATGAAACTGGGCAGGGTAGAGAAACAAGGACGCAGAGAGAAAGAGAAAAGGAAGGAAGTTGGACCAGAGGAACTGCTTACCCTAGTTTGAGTTTCCAAAATGCAATACCTTACATTTATTTGGTTTGTAAGCCATTTGCTAATCCTCAGCCTACATAACTACTTTATGAAGATACCCTGTAATTTTTCATAACCTTCTAAACTGTCTACAACCTCGGCTATTTCAATATCATCTGCAAATTTACTAACAGTGCCTTGTACGTTCACATCCAAGTAATTTCTGTAAATTACAAACAACGAAGGTCCTAACACTGACACCTGTGGCACACCGTGGGACACAACTGTCTGCCAAATCCTTGCCCATCACCCTCTGCTTCCTAGCACTGATCCAATTACAAATCCAGTCAGCTATCTACTGTGGTGTCCCATGTGATCTAACCTTCTGGACTAATCATCATGAGGGACTTTCCAAAAAATCTTGCTAAAATCCAGTTAGACAACATTCCCTGCCTTCATCTACCCTCTTTATCCAGCCGTGATTTAATTGCAGAGTAGACTTAGTGGACTGAATGGCCTAATTTTCCTCCTATGTCTTGTAAAATTACCCCCTTGAAGAACTCCTAGAGATTCCATACACACACACACACACACACACACACACACACACACACACACACACACACACACACACACACATTCTACTTGTCTTTAATCAGATACTGTCTCTCCAAATGTTGGTAAACCATGTCCCCTAGAATCCTCTCCAGCAATTGTCCCACCACTGCCTTCTTTACTATATTAGCCACTCTTTAGTGCTCTGGAGCCTTATCTGAGGCCAGAGATGAAGCAAAAATCTCTGCAAGATTTTTGTTCTCTAGTCTCCAAGAATGTACCAGATTAGGCACTGTAAATTTATCCACTTTTATGACTGTCAGTCTTGTTTCTGCCAGGGAGATTTGAATCAGTGAAGTTAACTTCACTTTACTGATCACTGAACTGTACCCACAACCTATGGACTCACTTTCAAGGACTTTTCATCTCGTGTTCTCCATATTTATAGCTTATTTATTATTATTCTTTTTCCTTTATATTTGCAGTTTGCTGTCTTTTGCACATTGATGGTTTGGGTGCAGTCTTTCATTGATTCTATTATGCTTCTTGGATTAACTGAGTATGCCCACAAGAAAATGAATCTCATATATGTTACATATATGGTAACATATATAGGAAATTTACTTTTAACTTTGAATTTTAAACATTATATTTTTGATATCACTTAATCTTCCAAACAGGTAATGTTTTGTTAGCAGCTACTAGGTATTTCTTTTAACTTTTTGTTGACAGTAAAAGGAAAAGAAAATGTAAACTAGAGTGGAAGCGTCCAATAGAGTGACAACGTGGGCTGGAGAATGGAAGAAAGATTTATCCCCAAAAGGAAACTGTACAAATTGTAAAAGAAAACAACTGATCTTCTGTGCTGCAAATTTTCAGCATTCCATCTTTCCTCAGCCACATTAGTTCCTAAGACAGAGGAACTTGCAACCTTTTGACTTGACTTACTGTCTTCCTCTGAATCTTCAAAAGTTGTTGATTCTTATTGATGTTAGGAATAGATTTATCATCATCCTTCAGCATTTATTTGTACACCTCCTGCTGTGATCGTCTCATCAAAATGAATACTTCTGACATAATTTCCAATAAGTGCTGGGTACCTGTTTGAAGTGCAGATTTGGTCTACTTCACTGATATCCCATGCTGAGTTCCATACACAGGCACACATCTTCTAACTCTAACTTTTTCACTCAGTTGAAATTACTTTTCTCTTCCTCCATCAATTGCCTTTCACTGTATAACCTGCTGTGCCAGAATGAAACTGGGAGTAGACTCTGGGGGTGTATGGCAGGTTTGTGCAGGGAGGGGGGGTGTTGGGAGTTTTGATGCTACTTTCACTGGTCTTTGTGAGTGAGGGGTTCAGGGATTGTTATTGTCACTATTTTTTTGCAAGTGAGGGGGTTGAGGATTATTATTGTTGCTGTTTTTTTCCTGCAGGGAGGGGTGGAGGTTTTTTGGGGTCTGCAAGTTTTGTTTCTTTTCTTTTTCATGCTGGGGGAAGTGAGAGTTGATGCCTTTCCTTTCATCAACCCCCATGGTCTTTCTGTATTTCATGGCTATCTGTAGAAGACAAATACCCGAGTTGTATTGTACATGCATACTTTGACAACAAAATGAGCCTTTGGAACTTTGAACCTTTAAATAAAACATTAGTCAATTGTTAATTCCATCACAAAGATAGAATAAGCTTGGAACACTTGCTCCTTTAAAACTTCTTTTAATACACAGTTTCCCAACCTGTAGTCCATGGACCCCTCGGGTAATGATAGGGTCTATGGCATAAAAAAGTTTGGGAACCACTGTTTTAACATATCCCTCCATTTCCCTTTTGGAACAAAGCTGATTTGAAGACATCAATATATGTTTGATGCTGTTTGATGATATAAAACTTCCAAACAAATGTGAAGTAAGCTGTCAGGCATAATTCCTGCTGGTATTCCTTCCATACCAACTCTCCATTGGATATTCTACTGTTTAACAGGTAGCTACAGGTTGCCTTCGAACTATTTTGTGAACGTCGAAGATCTTGAGAAAATTAGCACTGTTAGGCAGGTCCTGAAATACAGTAATTGTGGTTAATTTCTACAAGGTCTTACTTGTGAGTAGTTATTAGCCTCAAGCCACTGCAATGAGAGATAAAAACAGCATGTCATGGGTAAAATACAAAAATTATTTCCTTTGGAATCATGGTCTAATCTTGTCTACCCATTTCTACTGTGGGACCTTATTGAAAGGCTTCTGCAAGTTTACATAGGAAAGTTAGGGAAGGGGTGCCAGTGTCCAAGTAAGGTAGAGAGAGAAAAGATGGCTATTGGGAGACATTAAGTGAATGTGGAACGGGCCCATGATTGTTGGTGACTCAAAGTCCCCACAATCATCAGGAAAAATTAGAACTTTGGCCCAGAAGTTTGTATACTAGACATTAATTCATGGATCAAATAGTCTTCATAGAATTGGCCACCACAAAATCTTTCAATTAAAATTTAAAGAAGATGCTTTTATTATATAACACTATGTTCCTTAAAGTCAGTTTAAATCACATATTATTCACTAATTCCAACATAATGTTATTCGGGTTTTAAAAGCCACATTGTATTGATTCAGTTATCCAGATTAAGGAATTAAAACAAGTTGCAAATGAATGATATCACCATGTGCAAAAAGACCAGCTGTCACAAATAACAAATGCATTTATTTAGTGTTTTCTGTTCCATATAGTGATTGTCTGACAATACTGATCAGTTCCAGAGACAAGTTCAGCAGGACCTGCAATATGCTGCAAAACTATTCCATGTCATGCAAAATGTCCAAAATAAAAGTAAAGGATGAGAAATTGCCAATTTAATCTTGCAATGTTTCATTTGTGGATGAACATAAGAACTTAAGAAATAGGAGCAGGAGTAGGCCATCTGGCCCATCGAGCCTGCCCCACAATTCAATAAGATCATGGCTGATCTGTCTGTAAACTCAGCTCCATCTACCTGCCATTTCCCCATAACCCTTAATTCCCCTACTATGTAAAAATCTATCTAACTGTATCTTAAATATATTTAGTGAAGAAGCTTCAACTGCTTCCCTGGGCAGAGAATTCTAGATTTACCACTCTCTGGGAAAAACAGTTTCTCTTCATCTCCAACCTAAATCTTCTCCCGTGAATCTTGAGGCAATGTCCCCTAGTTCTAGTCTCACCTACCAATGGACAAAACTTTCCTACTTCTATCTTATCTATCCCTTTCAAATGAAGTTGCAGAAATTCACCTTGTCTGCTAGAACAAACTCATGCCCTCCTAATTTCCTTCTTAAGTGTTCTCTCGCACTTCATATACTCCTCAAATACATCATTTGTACCTACTATGCACCTCCTCCTTTTTCATAACCATATTATTAAGAATATCTCTTGATGAACAAGGTTCCCTAAACCTGCTATCCTTGCCTTTTATTCTAATAAGAACAAACTTTGTACTCTAAAAAATTCACTTTTGAAGGCATCCCAATTACCAAGTACACCTTTGCCAGAAAACAACCTGGCCCAATGCACATTGGCCAGATCCTTTCTGATATAATCATAATGACCTTTCTCAACCCAAGGACCAGGCCTCTCTTTTTCCATTATTACCTTGAAAATAATGGCATTATGATCACTAGATGCAAAGCGTTCCCCTACACACATTTCTGTCACCCGTGTGCCTCATTCCCTCACAGGAGATCTAATATCTCACTCTCTCCAATTAAGACTTCTGTGTACTGATTAAGGAAACTTTCCTGAACACATTTGACAAACACTTTCCCAGCACTTTTACAGTATGGGCGCCCCAGTCAATATGTTTAATGTTAAAATCACCTACAATCACCACTTTATGATTCTTGCAATAGTCTGTGATCTTGCTACAAATTTGCTCCTTTAAACCCTGCGGAATGTTGTGTGGTCTTTAATATAATCCCGTTAACGTGGTCATACCTTTCTTTATCCTCAGTTCTACCCATGAAGCCAATCCAGATGAGGTCTCTAGTTTGTCCTGACTGAGCACTGAATTCACATTTTCCCTGAATAGTAATGCTACTCCTCCTCCTTTAATCCCTCCCGCTCTGTCACGTCCAAAACAATGGAACATCGGAATATTGAACTGCCAAGTCCTGTCCTTCCTGAAACCGAGCTTCTCTAATGCATACAATGTCATAATTCCACATGCTGATCCTTAGCCAACTCCTTAACGCAGTTTGTTAGAAGCTGTAGCTGGATGCACCGTGCAGGTGTAGTCGTCAGGGACACAAGACCTCTCTGCTTCCCACATCCCGCAAGAGGAGCTTTCCACTACCATGCCCGACACCGCTCTGCTCTAAGTGTGCAATAAAAGTGAAAGAAAGAGTAAATAATGAAAAATATCTACTGAGGGCCTAAGTGTCTCCTCACTGAAGCCTCGATGAGCCAAAGCCTCAATTCTCACTCTAACACTAGCCCACTCATCACTGAAGCCTCGATGAGCCAAAGCCTCAATTCTCACTCTAACACTAGCCCACTCGTACAAGGACCACTCTATTTAAATATAACTTTATTTTTACTGGCTCTCTCCCTCTTGCTCTTGGGTCTTGGGTAAAGTTTTATGGACAAGGTCCGTGGTTTGGACTCTGCTGTTCATGTTACATGTGTTTTTGGTTTCTGGTTACTCTTTTTCCTTCTGTGAGATTTTGATTGGAGCAGACTGGCTCTGCTGCCTGTAGTCAATGAACAATACAGGGCTAAACTGAAAATTCCTTGACTGTTTCATTGTCTTTGTGGTTTGATGTTTTATATTCTGTGTTTTTTGCTCGTTTTGTGTCTTTTTTTTCTTTTTTTGTGTGTTGTGAGCTTGATGCTTTCTCAGAACGGGTTCCATGGTGTTTGTTTCTTTCATGGCTGTCTGTGGGAAGATGAATTTCAGGGTTGTATACTACGTACATCCTTCAATAAATGTACTTTTGAATCTTTGTCAAGTGCCTTATTATGTGTAACCCAATGTCTCCTTGGGAACTGTGGCATGCAAAATGTGTTGGCTACCAATACATTTTCTGTCACTTCCTGGTACTTTATTAAAGTCATTTTGAAATTTCATATGCACAGCATCAACTGGACAAGCTTCAATATACCTTACCAGTATTTAACCAGAAAACTCAGTCAGCTTACTTAAGAACAATCTAACAGCACAGTAGTTGCTGCCATTTACTAACATACAGTATGTCCTTTTCCAATTAAGACTTACTATTTTCTTTGAATGTTGCCTCTAAAGGCTTTCCTAGCACTCGTGTCAAACTGAGATTTTGGGATGATTGCCCTCTTGAAATAGAACACAGTATTTGTTATCATCTATTTCTTTGACACCAGAACCATAGCTGAAGAGTTTGTTATCTAGAAGACTGCACACCTTATTTCTGACATTTAATTAATTAGAGATTAAATGTGGAATAGCTTGAAAGAGAACTACAGAAATGACTGCCAGCTTGAAGAACTTCAGTTACCTAGAAGAAAGTCCTTAACTCCAAGTGGAGTCATTGGGACACCATCGTGATGGTGTCTTTTTAGCAGGCTTTCTTGTTTTTACAAGGCCGCGTTGCTAGCCACGTTCAACCCAGCACGGATGGAAAGCGTGCGAGGGAGCCGACTGGATTCGAACTCTGGAGAGTTCCATGCCACTACATGCCACTACACCACCAGGCAGCCATTCAGTTATCTAGATATGATTAAAGATCATGACAGTCATAGAGTCATAGAAAACTACAGCACAGAAACAGGCCCTTTGGCCCATCTAGTCTGTACTGAGACATTTAAGCTGCCAAGTGCCATTGGTCTGCACCCATACCATAGCCGTCCATACCCCTCCCATCTATTAAATTTCATTTAAACGTTGAAATCAAAATTGCATCCACCGCTTGCACTTGCAGCTCATTCTACACTCTCACCACCAACTGTGAGGAACGTTCCTCTGAAATATTTCACCTTTCACCCTTAAACTGTAATGTTCAATTTTAGTCCCACCCAACCTCAGTGGAAAAAGCCTTCCTGCATTTACCCTATCTATACCCCTCATAATCTTTGTGGTATTTATTTAAGCAGTATAAATGGGAGAGATTTAGCAAAAAAGATGGCATGAGCTTTGATTTCATGAATTCCCTGGAATTTCTTCCCCCCACTTTATTCCATTCCCCATTCTTCTCATCTCCTTACATGCCTACAATTTCCCTCTGGTTCCCCTCCTCCTTCCCTTTATCCTTTTGTCCACTCTCCTCTCCTATCAGATTCTTTCTTCTTAAGCCCTTTACCGTTTTCACCTGTCACCTTCCAGCTTCTCACTTCAACACCCTCCCCCACCCACCTATCTTTTCCCGCACTCGGTTTCACCTATCATCTTCTGGCATGTACTAATACCCCTCTCCCACCTTAATATCCTTCCCCCTTTCTTTCCAGCCCTGATGAAATGTTGACTCTTTATTCCTTTCCAAAATGCTGACTGACTTGCTCGAGTTTCTCTAGCATTTTCTATGTGTTGCTCTGGATTTCGAGCATCTGAAGAATATCTTGTGTTTATAAATATAAGGAAGTTAGGTTGTGTGCCTATTGGTAATTAAGATTTGATATACTAGAGAAAACATGGATACATGCATTTAGGTATTCGAAAAATGTTATTGGTGGTGTTAGGTAGTTATTTCATCTCTTCCTAGAGAATTGAAAGCGTCCGTGGTCAGCTGTATTGGTATTTAGTAAGCATACACTGACTCACAACATGTTTTCAATAAGAAGATAGTTCAGTTATGTACTTAAGTTAAAATGGAATTACAGAGAAGGTACATGGATTAACAATCAATATGCATACTGCAATGTAACCTTCTGATTTGGATTTCTTCAGCTAAGAAGTGTATATTTATTTTCACCTCATCTTCTCTGAGATTTTTTTTCTTGGCAAGCCTGTAGAGTTAGAAAGAGGTTGGCTATAATGTCTTAGTGCCAGTCTGCCTTGGGTAATCCTCTCTAAAGCTGATGATTGTTTCATCTGATTCATGATCCTAAATGATGAGTATTGACATCCAAGGTTCAAAGGCATGGACTATACAAGTCATCCATAATTCCTTCCCATACACTGCATTCTAACTTTTCCTACATATGCTATTGTTTAGCCTGTTATATATTTAATTCAGCTCCTTCTCAATGGTTTCTTGTGATTCATTTGATCCTTCTGCTTTGTAATATATGTTTCTGATCCAAGCCATTCCAGTCAACTGGAAAGAGTGGTGGTCTCAGCCTTGTGCAACCCAATTTAGTTCCGAAACTTGATCCGGAATGACTCTTCCTACAAGTCATTATTATTTCCATCCTTCCATTTGTTTCCTACTCATTCCTGAATGAAAGTTTTGATAAGTTTCAAGAACATAGGATTAAACTTTGTAAGAAGGTGGTGCCAGAGAACAATGCTACCGAAGGCAACATCCTCAAGATGTTCACGAAGCAACTCCCTTTGCTTCTTTTACACCTTTTTTTCAGCTTTACATGTGGTTGCTATTGCTGTAGCCTGTTATCTATATTCTGACTGTGTGTTTTAGGACCAAACAGGGGATCTGGTGGTTATCTGTGTCCGAGAGGGCTCCACAAGGCTGCAAGCAAAGCGTGTGGCATGTAGACCAGGAGGCTAGGAGGGGGGGGGGGCATGAGCCCATGATCAACTTCATCTCTTGTCGACTTTGCCGATCAAAGCACCGAGAAATATTGAAATCACTGAGGCGTGTGCGGAGGGCAAGTGAGCGTACAGCGCCGTCTACCGGCCTCTTGCTCACTGCTGCCGGAGGAAAGTGTCTGCGTGTGATGGTCCCCCTCTCGCTCGCTGCTCTTGAGGGAAGGTCCTTGCGTTCGAGAGATCTCTTTATTCCTTGATGCCATGAGTGGATGGTGCTGCAGTAAGATTTAAACCCTGCAGTTTGTAGCTTTGGGCTCTAATTCAGGTTGATGATATGTTTTAGTTCTGGTCATTCCTTTTTTTTGTTGCTACTTTTGGGCGATTTTTGAATTGGGTTGACCTGCAGATAAACACTGAGCTGAACTGAAATATGCCTTTTGACTTTGTGTTTATATTTTATTTTCTCACTTTTAGCTTTTTGCGTTGCTGTTTGTATGAATTTTTTCCATGTTGGGAGGGGTTTGATGTTTTCCTTTGAACTTGTTGGTTCCATGATTTTTTGTTTCGTGCCTGTCTGTGAGGAAGATGAATTTCAAGGTTGAATGCTCCATACGTACTTTGATAATAAACGTAATTTGAATCTTCAAAGCTTTCAATGCTGAACTTTATTAGGAATTGTTGGAAAGTAAGTTATGTCATGTTTTAGGGATTATGGTGGTAATTTGGATTATCACTTCATCACCGGAGCAAAGAAGATTACACAAGCGGAATTTTCCTTTCTGATTCCATGCTGATGATTTACAATTAGGTTATTACCGTGTGAATTATCTTCAGGTTTAATCTGAAAACTTTGCAGAGTTTTTCCAGGCTCTGCCACATATTTGTTTATTCTAGGAAGTCCCACATGTCCTTTGAAGTCCATTGGCAAAAGCGAAGGGGATTCACAAGCAAGTATAATAGGTTATAATTTACTTCAATTATAATCATGAATATGTATTTACTCTTAGCTTTGCAGAAGAACCACTGGTGAGGTTCAATAAATGATGATCAAATATAAAATTTGCTCCTTGAGTTGGGCTGCTCAGCTCCATCTTTATAAAAAAATAGCTGGGCTTGTCATTTAAAAGCACTGGTCGGTGTAAGTTGCTGCAGGTGTGTGGTAAATAACTAAACTCGACAGAGAGACTATAGCCCTGTGATTTAAACCTAATTACCCTCTTAATGATATTGTAAGTGTTAATTACTCGCAAACAACCTCTCTGGGGATGGGCACTATTACCAGCATGAAGTCTCATTCTTCAGATTTTAATTAATGCCGGTAATTTATAACATACAAGAAAGTAATTTTACGTGCTTTTCCTTTTCTTTCCTTCTTTTAGCATAATCTTTCTATCTCTCTTTTGTGCTCTGCCTATTGTAATGTGCTACATAATCTACAATAATATACACTTCCTTCCCACGTTTTCCATGTTAATTTCACAATCCTTCAGACCGATTGGCTAAGGAGTTGCTTGCTTACTTCACTAAGGTCCCATATGCTGAGTTTTCCCTGATGTAACATTATCAGGTAAAAATTGAGAAACTAAATGCATATGTGCAGCTTTATCTATTAGCCAATGCCATTACGTTCATTCCTGAAATAAATTATGATTCAATAAAGCATGGAAGCAATGGTGTGGTAGGTTTATGGTTTATCATAAATGACAGTTGCACTCAGATTGCAACCTAAATAATTATCTTATATCAATTAACATGAAAATTTTATGAAATTCCCAGTCGAAATATATTGATTATGAATTAAATTCTCGAGAATAATGCCCATGAGGATGCTCAATGTAGACCGTTTTCTTTGTCCTTCTTTCCAACACTCTTTTACAAGGTAGCACTTTTCATATTAATTTATCGCTACTTAAATCATGTGTTTACTTGTCTACTTTAGAATTTGTAGAGTCCACTTACAAATTTTCTTAGAATGAACATTGTGCTTTTGCAGTAAAATTCTCTGGAAGTTTTTCCATTATTTATACCTGTACCAATCAATTGTATGGAAGCGCTCAGGTGTATATTCCAGTTGAGGTGTATGCACTCAGCTGTTTAGTACACTACATTACAGATATCTAGAAAAATCCATATTTAAACCAAATGCCAGTTTAGGGGAAACAATGCATGAACTCTGTGACACCATCAGCAATCGTCAAACCGCACACTTGAACACATTTTTAAAATTGTAGCTGGGGACTTCACCCATCATCATCATCATTATGTGCCATATTATATGACATAGATGATCATGGTCCTTCCATGGCCATGATTCTTCTTGGCAAATCGTTCTACAGAACTGGCTTGTCATTACCTTCTTCTGGACAGTGTCTTTTCAAGATGAGTGGCCCCAGTCATTATTAATACCCTTCAGAGATTGGCTGCCTGGTGTCAGTAGTTGCCTCACCAGGACTTGTGATATGCACCAGATGGTCATATGACCATCCACCACCTGCTCTCATGGCTTCACTTGACCCTGCTCATGAGGTGAAGCAGGCCCTACACCTTGCCCAAGGGTGACCTGCAGGCCAGCGGAGGGAAGAAGCATCTAACACCTTCTTTGGTGGGAACATATCTCCATGTACTGTCACCTGTCCTACCTAAATTTCATCAATATGTTGACTTTGCTACTAGAGGAGAGGATATATTGCACTTATTTTGCATCAACATCTGTGTGGCATATAAGGGTGACGCTTGTCCCCACCTTGGATACTGTAATCTCATATCTGTTATGCTGATATCTACATACAGACCACTGTTAAAATGCTTCAGACCAGTTTGCAAGGAAACCAGAGTTTGGCTAGAAGACGCCACCTCAATATTGCAGGACCGTAATGATCTGGTGCTTTTGCGATCTCCTGGAAAATTCAATGAACTGGACTTGAGAGTGCAGGTATGGTCGGGGTGGTCACTGCTGACAGTGGACGCTGTGTAGAGGCTTAGTGGAGGTGGATTGACTCATGATTGGCTCTATTACACCGCGCTGATTAAAGCTTCAAGCAGCATTACAGGGCGAGGGCGGTACATGAGCCGGTGTTCGATACTGTCTGCCTATATTTGTCTGGTCCCTGTCTCTTCTTGCTACAGCAGTCAGGTGGGAGGTGCAGGAATCTTGGATCCCATGCTGCCAAGATCAGGAGCAGATGTTGTCCTGCAGCCTTCAGGCTCCTGGATGGGCTTCACTTGCCTCAGCACTGAATGGGCTCCGCAGCTGTGGACTCACTCTCAGCGACTCTGCAGTTCATGTTTCATGTATTTTTGTTTACTCCTTTTTTACTATTTGCATGATTTGATCTAGGTGCCAAGGCCGAGGGTGAAGGATAAACCACCGTTCAGCTCGCTACTCTGTGAAGTGTACTTGTTTCAGCCCTAAACTGTTCCTCTCAACCCCATTCTCCTGTCTTCTCCCTGTAATCTTTCACGCTCTGCCTAATCAAGAACCTATCAACCTCCACTTTAAATACACTCAGTTACCTGACTTCCACAGCTGTCTATGGTGACGAATTCCACAGATTCACTACTCTCTGGCTAAAGAAATTCCTCCTCATTTCCATTCTAAATGGACACTCCTCTATTTCAAGGCTGTGCCCTCTGGTTTGAGGCTCTCCCACCATCCTCTCCACATCCACACTATCTAGGCCTATCAACATTCCATAGATCTCAATGAGGTCCCCCTCATTCTTCTAAATTCCAGCAAGTAAAGACCCAAAACTATTAATCGCTCCTTATATGATAAGACTTTCCTTCCCAGGATCATTCCTGTGAACCCCCTGCAATGTCAATAATCCTTTCTTAAATCAGTGGCCCAAAACTGCTCACAATACTCTAAGTGAGGTCTCACCAGTTCTTTTTGAAGCCTCAGCATTACATCATGGCTTTTCTGTTTTGGTCCTCTCAAAATGAATTCCAACATTTCATTTGCCTTCCTCACAACCAACTGAACCTGTAACCTAACCTTTAGGGAATCCTGTATTAGGACTCCCAAATCTCTATGCACTTTGGATTTTTTGAATTTGTATACTTTTTGATTGCTTGCACCAGTTGTTCCTTTTTCACACATTGGGTGTTTGATGGTCTTGGTTTTGTGGGTTTTGTAAAAAAATGGGTTTTATGTGTTTCTTTGTTTTGTGGCTGCCGGCAAGATGAATCTCAAACCTGTATATGGTATACCTACTTTGATAATAAATGTATTTAGAACTGTTCTGTACACACTGACTAGTACATGTTCAGAGAGATAATGACCTCTGGTCATCATATCAACATCGATGAACATGCAGGATGTTGTACTGAAATGTATTGGGGATGTCACGCTCATTACACTCACCACCAATTGAGCCAATCAGCAGCCACAGCTGAGAGCAGACGTCTGGACACTACTGAAAGTACATGATGCTTCCTTCATTCTGAGCTGTGCTTTGACCCACCATCAGGAAGGCAGAATGGGACTATAGACAGAAAACTTACAGCCTCTTCTGTGACTTCAAGGACAGACAGTGCATGTGTCAGGGCATCCAGGCTATAATGGACTACCACAAGAAAACGTGAAATGCTGGAAATCTAAGCAACACACACAGAATGCTGGAAGAACTCAACAGGGCAGGCAGCATCTATGGAAAAGAGTAAACAACCAATGTTTCAAGCCGAGACTCTTCACCAGTGCTGTTTTGAGTGCTGATGAGAGATATGAGAGAGGGGTTGCCCACAATTGATTGGAAAAGAACACTGGCAGGGCTGATGGCAGAGCAACAATGGCTGGGATTTCTGGAAACAATTCAGAAGGCACAGGATATATACATCCCAAAGAGCAAGAAGTATTCTAAAGGAAAGATGACACAACTGTGACCAACAAGAGAAGTCAAAACCAACGTAAAAGCCAAAGAGAAGGCATATAATAGAGCAAAAATTAGTGGGAAGTTCAAGGATTAAGAGGCTTTTAAAAACCAATAAAAGACAACTCAGAAGGTAAAGGTGGACTACAAAAGTAAGCTAGGCAATAATATTAAAGAGGATACCAAAAATTTCTTCAAATAAATAAAGTGTAAAAGGGAGGTGAGAGTGGATAATCGGACAGTTGGAAAATAGTGCTGGTGAGGTGGTGATGGGGGACAAACTGAATAAGCATTTTTTACAAACAAGAGAAAATCTGCAGGTGCTGGAAATCTAAGCAACACACACAAAATGTGGGAGGGACTCAGCAGGCCAGACTTATCGATAGAAAAGAATACAGTCGACGTTTCAGGCCGAGCATTTTTCTTCAGTCTTCACTGTGGAAGACACTAGCAGTATGGTGGAAATTCCAGGCGTTGAGTCATGAAGTGTGTGAAGTTGCCTCAACTAGAGAGAAGGTTCTTGGGGAACTGAAAGTTCTGAAGGTAGATAAGTCACCTGGACCAGATGGTGTGCATGCCAGTGTTCTGAAAGAGGCGATTGAATAGATTGTGGAGGTATTGGTAATGATCTTTCAAGAATCACTAGATTCCAGAATGGTTCCATAAGACCATAAGATATAGAAGCAGAATTAGGCCATTTGTCCCATTGCATCTGCTCTGCCATTACATCATGGCTGATCCAATGTTCCTCTCAGCCCCAATCTCCTGCCTTCTCCCTGTAACCCTTCATGCCTTGACCAATCAAGAATCTATCAACCTCTGCCTTAAATATACAGGTACGTAAAGACTTGGCCTCCATAGCTGCTTGTGGCAAAGAATTCCATAGATTCACCATCCTCTGGTAAAGAAATTCCTCCTCATCTCCATTCTGAAAGGATGCCCTTCTATTCTGAGGCTGTGTCCTTTTTTCTTAGACTCTCCCACCATAGGAAAAGTCCTCTCCACATCCATTCTATCAAGGCCTTTCACCAGTTGATAGATTTTAATTAGGTCACCCCTCATTCTTCTGAACTTTAGTGAATACAGGCCCAGAGCTATCAAACCCTCTCCATATGACAAGCCATTCAATCCTGGAATCATTGTTGTGAGTCTCCTTTGAACACTCTCCAGTTTTAGCACATCCTTTCTAAGAGATAAGGGACCAGAAATTGCTCACAATACTCCACATGAGCCCTCACCAGTGCTTTATAGAATTTCAACATTATATCTGCTTTTTTTCCTAGTCCTCTTGAAATGAATACTAACATTGTATTTGCCTTCCTCACCTCATACTCAACCTACAAATTAACATATAGGGAATCCTGCATTAAGTCCCTTTGCAGCTCAGTTATTTGTATTTTTCTCTCCATTTAGAAACTAGTCAACCCTTTCATTTCTTCTACCAAAGTGCATGACCATATACATCCTGACACTATATTCCATTTGCCACTTCATTGTCCATTTTCTTAATCTGTCTAAATCCTTCTGTAGCCTCTCTACATCCGGAAGACTGGAAAATTGCAAATGTCATTCTATTCTTCAAGAAGGGAGAGAGGCAGAAGAAAGGGAACTAGAGGCCAGTTAGACTGAAGATGTTGGAGTCAATTATTAAGGATAAGGTCTCAGGGTACTTGGAGGCAGACGATAAAAGAGGCCATAGTCAGCAGCAAAAATCTTTCCTGACAAATCTGTTGGAATTCTTTGAAGAAATAACAAGCAATATAGGCAAAGGAGAATCGGTTGATGTTGTGTACTTGGATTTTCAGAAAAGTCTTTGACAAGGTGCCACACATGAGGCTGCTTAACAAGCTACAACATGCGATTACAGGAAAGATTCTAGCATGGATAATGCAGTGACTGATTAGCAGGAGGCAAAGGGTGGGAGGAAAGGGAGCCTCTGACTGGTTGGCTACTGGTGACTAGTGCTGTTCCATGGGGGTTTGTGTTGGGACCGATTCTTTTTAAGTTATGTGCCAGTGATTTATATAATGGAATTGATGGCTTTGTTGCAAATTTTGCAGATGATATGAAGATAGGTTGAAGGGCAGGTAGTTCGAGGAAATAGAGAAGCTACAGAAGGACATAATCATATTAGGAGAATGGGCAAAAAAATAGCAGGTGGAATACAGTGTCAGGAAGTGTATGGTCAGGGAGTTTTGTAGAAGAAATGAAAGTGTTGACCTATTTTCTAAATGGAGATAAAATACAAAAAAAAACTGGGGCCAAAAAGGACTTTGGAGTCCTTGTGCAGGCTTCTCTAAAAGTTAATTTGCAGTTTGGGTCTGTGGTGAGGAAGGCAAATGCAATGTTAGTGTTCATTTCAAGAGGACTAGAATATAAAAGTAAGGGTGTAATGTTGAAACGTTATAGAGCACTGGTGAAGCCTCACTTGGAGTATTGTGAGCAGTTTTGGGCCCTTAATGGCTCAAAGGGGGTTCACGAAAATGATTCCACGATTGAATGGGTTGTTGTATGAAGAGTGTTTGATGGCTCTGGTCCTGTGTTCACTGGAATTCAGAAGAATGATGGGTAACCTCAATGAAGCTTATCCAATAATGAAAGGCCTTGTTAGAGTGGATGTGGAGAGGATGTTTCCTGTGGTGGGGGAATCTAAGACCAGAGGATGCAGCCTCAGAACAGAGACATGGAGGAACTTCTTTAGCCAGAGGAATTCTTTGTCACAAACAGCTGTGGCAGCTAAGTCTTCATGTATATTTAAGGCAGAGGTTAATAGATTCTTGATTGGTCAGGTCATGAAGGGATGTGAAGAAAAGGCAGGAGACTGAGGTTGAGAGGAAAATGGGATCCTCCATGATGAAATCACATAGCAGATTTGATGGGCCAAATGGACTAAGTCTGTTCTTATGGTCTTATAGAAGACATTTTGTATATGCACATGCATAATATGGATATGGAGAGCTATCTGGTGCAGGTCGATAGGAATAGGCAGCTTAAATGTTTTCAGCATGGACTAGATGGGCTGAAGTACCTGTTTCTGTTCTGTACGTCTCTATGGCTCTATGACTCTATGATGTTCCAGCAATAAAGTTCCCTCCTTTCCTGAATGAACACAGCTGATGTGAGGAAGTCCCTGGACAGGGCTAACCCATACAAATTTGCAATCCCTGAGAAAATACTTAGTGATGTGCTCAAAGACCATGCAGCCCTGTTAGCAGATGTTCTTACCAACATTTTCAACATCTCCCTGGACTAGACCACTGTCCCCACAGGCTTCAAGGCTAATATCCAAGAAACAGACTGTATCCTGCTTCAATGACTCTCGTCCCATGGCATTGACCTCAGTACTAATGAAGTGCTTTGAGCAGCTGGTTATGCATTAAATTCAGTTCCCACCACATTAGACCCTTACCAGTCTGTATATCGCTCAGATCAGTCCACTGACTATGCTATAGCCTGCACCCTTTATACAGTCTGTCCAACTGGACTGTTGTGTCTCCTACGTCAGAAGGCTGTTTATTGACTTCATCTCTTCTTTCAATGCAATTATTCACCAGAGGCTGGTGGGAAAATTGTCTATGTTGGGTCTCAGTATTTCTCTATGTACCTGGATCGGGACTTCCTGATAAAGAGACCACAGACAGTCCATATTGGCAGCAACATCTCTGGCTCCATCACACTGAGTACCAGTACCCCCATTGGTTGTGTGCTCAACCCGCTGCTGTTCACACTGCTATGCTTGACGATACTGCCAAATCCAGTTCTAACCACTTCATTAATTTGTTATAAACACAATACTGATTGGCAACATTAGCACCAATGATGAAACAGCATACAAGGAAGCAGTAGAGCAGCTTGTGGACTGGTGTAAACACAACAACCTGAGCCTCAGTGTAAATAAGACTGAAGAGATGATTGTAGACTTCAGGATAATGCAGGGTGACCACACCCAACTACATATCAATGGCTTATCCATGGAACGAGTCAGGAGCATCAAGTTTCTGGCGTGGACATTATTGACAATCTCACCTGGTTACTCAACACCATCTCTTTAGTTAAGAGAGTACAGCAGTGTCTCCAGTTCATGACGAGATTGAGGTGAGCAAGGCTTCCCACCCCCAGCACCCCCATTCTCACCACGTTCTACTCAAGATATCCTGACCATCTACATCACTAGCTGGTTTGGGAATTGCAGTGCATCAGATTGCAAAATGCTGCAACAGATTGTGAAGACTGCTGAAGACATCATTGGGGTCTCTCCCTGCCATTCAGGGAACATGTTTGGAAGCACTGCATACACAGTGCCTTCAGCACTTTGGAAGACTCCTCCCATCCTTCCTTGGCTACTTGAAAATTTGGCTGAGTGCTGTAATAACAGCAACCTCTCACTCAATGTCAATAATACCAGGGAACTGATTGTACACTTCAGGAGAGAGAAACCAGAGGTCCATGAGCCAGTAATCTTTGGTGGATCAAAGGTGGAGAAGGTCAATAACTTTAAATTCCTGGGTGTCGGTATTTCAGAAGACCTGTCCTGGACCTATCATATAAATATTATTGCAAAGAAAACACAACAGGGCCTCTACTTCCTCAGGAGTCTACGTAGGTTTGTCATGTCACTGCAAACCTTGGCAAACTTCTTTTGATGTGTGGTAGAAAGTGTGCTAATTGCCTGCATTATGACCTGGTATGGGAACACAAATGCCATTGAACAGAAAACCCTACAAAATGTAATGGATTCAGCCCAGTACATCACAGGCAAAACCCTCGCAACCATTGAGCACATCTACGTGAAACATTGCTGCAGAAAAACAGTACCCGTCGTCAAAGATCTTCGCCCAAGCCATGCTCTTTTCTCACTGCTGCCATCAGGTAGAAGGTACAGGTACCCCAAGACTCACATAATCGGGTTCAAGAATGGTTACTACACCTCAACCATAAGGCTCTTGGACAAAAGGGGATGAATACACTCATTCTATTTCTGGTGTTATCACAAACGATGGTTTCACTCATTTAAGGACTCCATCAGAATCTTATGAAATTGACTTGTTGAATCTGCCCTACTCTAACTCCAAGGCCTTCAAGCTGAAGTAGTGGCAATAGAATGGGGGTAAGAGGGATAATAGATCAACCATGCTGGAATGTTGGGGCAGACTGGATGGGGCAAATGACTTAATTCTGCTCCTATGTCTTATGGTCTTATGCAAGCATCACTAGAACTCTTAAATTCTTAGCAAGTTATTTTTACTATGTAGTGAAATTCCCTCCTCATAAACATCAACATATTATTTTGTTCCCTGAATCCTTGCTACATCTGCAAATTAACTTCCATTATATCACGATGCAATGAAATGAAACAAAGTGATGGTATGATAGCGTAGTGGTTAGCGCAACATTTTACAGTACAGGTGACCCGTGCTCAATTCCCGTCACTGCCTGTAAGGAGTTTGTATGTTCTCCCTGTACCTGCGTGGCTTTCCTCCAGGTGCTCTGGTTTACTCCCACAGTCCATGCTTTACCGGCTGGTGGGTTGGTAGGTCGCTATCAATTACCCGCGATTAGGCTAGGATTAAATCAGTGGATTGCTGGGCAGTGTGGCTTGAAGAGCTGTAAGACCTGTTTCACACTGTATCTCTAAATAAATCTCTACATCCATTTGTAGTCATTTAAAAGTATTTTTTTTCTCCTCCCCTAAAATGCATATGTTTGTGTTTCCACTGTAATTTTCTGTTCACCAGTTTTTTTGCTTCCACACTGAGACACATTGTAATAGTTGAGGGCTTATTAGTGATCCCAGTGTTAATGCACAAGTATCAGCTTGTAAACCTAGAAAAAGATCTATTCAATCCTAAACTCTGCTACCTATCCTCTAACTAACTCTTTATCTATGCGTTTATGCTAACATCAATTGTAAGTAACCTTGGTTTGTGTAACAATATTTTTGAGAATTATTTTGAAAATCCAGACATACTATCTCCATCAGTTGCCCTTAATGCCCCTGCTACCTACATCCACAAGAAGTACTATTTGATCTGTCAAATACTATTTTCCTTTCATAAAAACCTCATCAAATGCCTAAGTGTTTTATGATTTTCAAAGTGCCCTATTACAGCGTCATTATTGATAGATTCACACATTTGGCAACAGCAATTGACAAGCTAACTGGTTTTAGTTCCACATTTCTCTCTCCTTTCCTCATTTCCTAAATATAACTTTTAAATTTGCTGCCTTTCTAAACTGACAAGAATGCTTCAGAAAAAAAAATTCAAGTTCATCAGAATTGTAATATTATTTCTGTAAATCACCAGATGTTGATTCCTGGTGTGCTATGTATGATGACCAGGATATTTGTTCAAATTTAATTCATTTTATTAACACACACAAAATGCTTGAGGTACTTAGCAAGTCAGGCAGCATCTGTGGAGGGGAATACACCGTTGATGTTCTGGAGCTTTTTGTAGAGCCGACATGATTCTCCTCCAACGCCTATCCATAGTTTCACAGCCAGATGCCGATACTCTCCACTTGCAGCTGATGAGTTAACTGCATTTGTTTCTCCACAGTTCCCCACAGAGATTCATTCCTCATGTCTTACATCTCGTCCATTAGCTGAACCTATGTCCACTGAAATGATAATGCTGGTGCTTATAGCAGGGAGTCCTTCTTGATCCTATTTTTGCCTCTAAATTGTCAAACTGTTTGCCCCATATCTGACCCAGGATGAGAACTGGTTTCCTTCAATTAAACATGAGGAAGACCATAGTCATCTTGCTTAATCTATTCTATGTCCCAAATGCTTCAACCCTCTCCCAGGTATCTGAAACTAAGTGAGACAGTTCTCAGTCTTTGACCCTGAGATGGATTTTGGGTCTGATGTTGGTAACACAGCTCATGTGGCCAATTGATATCTCTGTAGTATTGCCCACATCAGTCCCTACACCAGCTCTAAGCACTTGTACGTACACAAAATGGCCACTTCATTAGGTACATATGTGCTCTTGCTCGTTAATGCATACATCTAATCAGCCAATCATGTACAGCAACTCAATGCATAAAAGCAAGTAGACATGGTCAAGAGGTTCATTTTTTGTTCATTGGAATAGGGAAGAAATGTGATCTAAGTGACTTTGATCATGGAACAATTGTTGGTGCCAGACCGGGTGGTTTGAATATTTCAGAAACTGCGGATCACCTAGGATTTTCATGCACAACAGTCTCTAAAATTTACGGAGAATGGTATGAAAAACAACAAAAAAAAGCTTTGAGTGAGCAGCAGTCCTGTGGGTGAAAATGCCTTGTTAATGAGAGAACACAGAGGAGAATGGCCAGATTGGTTCAAGCTGACAGGAAGGTGTCAGGAACTGAAGTAATGATGCATCGGTGTGCAGAGAAGCAACTCTGAATGCACAAATCATCAAGGCTTGAAGTGGATGGGCTACAGCAGCAGAAGACCATGGACATACACTCAATGGCTACTTTATTAGGTACAGGAAGTACTTAAAGTGACCACTGAGATTATAGGTTCAGCCAGTACCATATGTCTCCAGTCTTTCTAAGTTTGCCTCTTTCAGTAAGAGTGCCCGTGTTGACTCCCATGTTGTATCTCTCCTCCTTAATGAGAATGGCCAGTGCAGGGTTTGAATGTCTGTACAAATCTGTTTCTGTTCTTGCTGTATTGCTGTCATGTACTGTCACATAGCTACATTCATTACCTCTTATTGTCTCTTTAGAAATCTTTTCAGTCTGCTCTCCCTCTTCACTTCTCCCACAAAGGGAGTCACCAAGATGCATATGAGCCACTTAAATGACAACAAACATCTACAATGACCGGAATATGACCAAAACCGCACTGGCAAATACAGTTAACGGACCAGAAAATGAGTCCTTGGTTGTGAGATCATGTATACTCCAAAGAATAGATCGCAAAACCTGTGAACAGTATCAACCATCAGACTCCTGAACCAGAGTGGATAACTTTACTTACCTCAACAATGAACCGCTTCCATGATCTATGGACTCACCTTCAAGGACCCTACGCATCATGTACTCAGTATTATTTATTTGTTTCCTTGTTTGTTTTGCATTTTCTCAGTTTGTCTTCTATTGTACATTGGTTGTTCGTCAGCCTTAGTTCACAGTTTTTCATTCATTATATTGTATTTCCTTGTTCTACTAGAATGCCTGCAAGAAATTGAATCTCAGGCTAGTATATGGTGATATATATGTACTTTGATAATAAATTTACATTGAATTTTGAAAACACTTTGAAAGAAATGAAAGATATTCTGAGCTCTTAGGTTGTAAGTACAGACGCACTAAAAACACTTTGATATAAGTGTCCCGGTCGTAATGAAGATAGGAAATCTTGTTTAATATGTTGGAAGACTGAACTTTAGGGTTTTAGTTGTTCAAAATATGGTTTAGAGGTTTCAAAAATGAATGATGCACTGTTATCATTAATATAAGCATTTAGTATGGAGGAGATAATTGTGAAATGACACATGACTAGGTGATCCTCACATCACTGCTGATCACTTTGTGATAATGGCATCTTGTTCTTAACTTCCCCTTGTTTGTTTAACAAGTATTTACATTAGTATATTAATTGCATTGAACTTTGCTATATAATGTGAAATCTAATGCTTTCAGATTCCCTTCACAGCAAAAGACATCCATGAGGAGCACTGCTACAACAAAATACCCATCATCATGGACCACACCTTCCAGGCCCTGCTCTTGTCTTGCTGCTGCTGATTAGAATGGAGGTACAATGCTCTTAGATCCCACACCACCAGGTTCAGGAACAGTTATCAGCCTTCAACCATCAGGCTCCTAGAACAATGTGAATAACTTCTACCTCAACACTGAACCGATTCCACAATCTATGGGCTGACTTTCATGTTGGAAATGGCCAGGATGAAAGGGCGTCTAAAATTTAAAGAGCAGCAATCAGTATTAGTTAAACAGATGGGAATGGGATCACGATTTGTCGCAGTCTCTGCAAATGTTCAATGAAGATCAATAAGCTCGTCAGGAAGGCCGGCTCTCTTCTGGGAGCAGAACTGGTGGTTGTGTCTGACAGGAGGATGCCGCAGAAGCTACGGAGCATTATGGACAATCCCTCTCACCCCCTCCATGACATACTGGACACCTGTAGTGAAAGACGGATTCCACCGAGGTGCACTCCTGAAGACCACAGGAGATCCTTTCTCTCCTCCTCCTCAAGTACATAAGTATATGGTTTCATTACTCATCTGTATTTTGCACATTCTTACCCAATCTTTGATATCGAGGGCAAATTACAATGGGTCTAGCAGCAACTCCTGAGGCCCACTACTAGTCATAGGGCTCCAGTCTGAGAAACAACCTTGAATTTCTATTTTTGAAACAAATGTGCATCCCATAAGCTCATTCTTCCTGGATCCCATGCAATCTAACCTTCCAGAACAGCCTGGCATGCAGAACCTTATCCAAGGCCTTACTGCTAAGGCCTATTGATTTGCCCACATCAACCTTCTTTGTCACATCATCAAAACTCAGTCAAGTTCATAAGACATGCATACAAACATACTGACTACCTCCAATCAAACCTTGTTTTTTCCAGCTGTACATAAACCTCATCCCTCACAATTTTCTCCATTAACATTCAGTACCTACCACAGATGTTAGATTTTGCTTACAGATTAATAAATAGTAAAATTCTAAATGTACAGTTAGAAAGCAATCTCCATATTAGAATTAAATCTTTAATAAAAGTACAGCATAAATTCCCAAGGTCGCTGCTGGGTCTGAGAATGTGAAATAAGACTTGAAGATTTAGAAGTGAACTGATTGCAAAGTAATATAATTACGATGTTTAAATTGCTGTAAGGAAATGAGAAACAGATAAAGCTGGCAACTTCTACGAGCAGAAGGGTCAAGAAGAAGGGACCACAGAGATGAGATTAAATGTAAGAAACTTAGATCAGAGGGCAGGGCAATCATCTTCACACAAAGAGTTGAGAAGCTCTGGAATTCACTTCCATGGTTAATGGCAGAAGCAGGGACTAAGCCAACATTCAGGGTTAAATTGAATAAGGTGAATAAAAGAAAAAAGATTGAATGGATATATGAACAGGGTGGTTATGTATGATTGGAACTTACTGTCTGCAAGGAAAGAATTGGTTAGATTTGTATTTTCAGCAGTCTGTAGTTAATTACATCTTCCCAAATACGATGAAAGGATGCAAGGATGCTAGAAGCTGAGCTGATGAAAATAAATCTATCCATTTTAAGTAACATCAGAATTTTCCTCATGTTATCTTCACCAGCATCTTTCCATGAGATTATTTTAAATGTGACTGCAGAATTATACCTGATGCACCATCAATAACTCACTCTGAGACGTAAAGGCGAGTTATCGGCTTTTATTGACTGGAAGAAGGAACAAGCAGTGGTTGACCACCATACTACATCCTGGAGACCGAGAAGCCGGGCTCAGGCCTCGATCGCCTTTATACAGGGGTCTGTGGGAGGAGCCACAGGAGCAGTCAACAGGGGGCGTGTCCGGACAGGTATATGTAGTTCACCACAATACCTTGAGTACTAAAGCATCTGGTTGCAGCAACTTCAAATTTATTTTCTTATTTTTTCATGGATGAGACAGCGAGCACTTGGTAATTGCACTCCGTACCAAGGTTGACAGATGTCCTAAAACATTTCATTGGGGCCACACCCGAGCTGGGATCAGTACGCCAACACTGCTACAGAATGCCAGAGTGACCTGCGGGGGCACCTGAGAAATGAGATTAGGACCATGCTGGAGATGGGTGTCACCCAGCCTTCAAATAGTAAATGGTGCAGTCCTATCGTTATTGACCTCGACAAGGAAGGCACCCTGAGGGTAGGCATTAATTTCTGTAAGTTGAATGGCATTTCTGTAGTTGATGCCTATGCATGTCGAGTATTAGGAAGGATTGGATGGGCAAACTACATTACTACACTAAACCATAGTAAAAGTTACTGGATGATCAATCAAAACTCTCACTGCCTTCTGCACACCCCTGGATCTGTTTCAATTTACAGTGTTGCCTCTTGGTCTTCACGGTGCCCCAGTAACCTTCCAGGTACTGATGGACCAGCTGTTATAAAGCTGTCAGGACTACCTAGATAACAGAGTTGTCTTCAGGTGGATGTGGTCAGAGCTACTGGCCCAAGTGCGCAAGGTCCTGGAGAATATTCATGCTGGCGGTTTCACCCTAAATCTACAAAAATATGAGTTTGCAAAGAGGGACAGAGTGGAGTTACACCCTCTGCTTCAGGAGACTGATGGTTGAGGGGTAATAAATGTTCCTGAGCCTGGTGGTGTGAGTCCTGAGGCTCTTGTATCTTCTTCCTGATGGCAGCAGTGAGAAAAGAGCATGTCCTGGGTGGTGGGGGTCCCTGATGATGGGTGCTGCTTTGCTGCACCAATGTTTCGTGTTGATATGCTCAATGGTGGGGAGGGCTTTGCCCATAATGGACTGGGCCATATCCAGTACTTTTTGTAAGATTTTCTGTTCAAGGGCATTGGTGAATCTATACCAGGCTGTGATGTACCCGATCAATGTACTCTCCACTACACACCTATAGAATATAGTCAAAGTTATAGATGTGAAGCTGAGTTTTTGCAACACCTAAGGTAGTTAAGGCTCTGCTGTGCTTTCTTCATAATTGCACGTGTGTGTGGGCCTAGGACACGTGCTCTGAAGTGGTTACACTGAGGAATTTTAAGTTGTTGTCTTCCCCACCTTTGATTCCTTAATGAGGACTGGCTCATAGACCTCCGATTTCATCCTCCTGGTCAATAATTGGCCCCTTGGTCTTGCTGACATTGAGTAAGAGGTTTTGTTATGACAGCACTCGGCCAGATTTTCAATCTCCCTCCTATATGCTGATTCGTCACCACCTTTGATTCGGCCTACGGCAGTGTTGCCATCAGCAAACCTAAGTATGGCATTGGAGCTCTGCTTAGCACACAGTCATAAGTGTCAAGCGAGTAGAGCAGGGGGCTAAGTGCACAGCCTTATGCTGTACCTGTGCTGACGGAGATTCTGGGGGAGATGTTGTTGCCAAACCGAACTGACTAGGGTCTGAAAGTGAGGAAGTTAAGAATCCAATTCCACAAGGAGGTATTGAGGCCAAGGTCTTGAAGCGTATTGATTAATTTTTAGGGGATGATAATATTGAGCGCTGAGCTGTGGTTGATAAAGAGCCTCCTAATGTATATAGGAGCCTCTGCTGTCCAGTTGTTTCAAATCAAGTGCCAGATCATTTGAAAGTCCTGCTCCCATTGTTGCTTCATGCTGATGATATCAAGTTAGAACAAAAACAATTAGTAGGTTTCTCTTTTACTAAATTCTTTATTTACATTAAAATAACTTTCATTTGGCCATCATCAGTACAGATTTGACAACATTTGAATGGACCCACATAAGAAAAATACTGAATAAATCTGGCATTTAAGGTAGAAAATTTAAAAAAAATAATGGCTTCCCTCTCCTTTAAAAGATGATCTGGGGTTAATCACTAACGTCATTCTGAAATGATTTTCTTCTTGGTGAAGTGCTGTAGATGAGAGCTCCGTGATATTCATAAAACCCACTAGATTTTCTTTTAGCTGCTAAAGCAACTCTGATTCCATCAAGCATGTCTCGGTTTTAATAAAAAAAAACTTGAGTGGCATAGGTGAAAAATGACTTTCCTCACCCGGTCATCTGTCTGTCATGTATTATGCAGGTCAGCAGTATTTGTCCTGAAGTGTATCATTCCGTAGTTGTGTCAGGTATGAAATATGCTCAGTGTAATTCCATCAGACTCTGCAAAGTTGATTAGAACAGATCACCTTTCACCAAAGACATCTCAACAGATTGACTGAAGAAGACTTATTGTAAGTGTACACTTAGAGAAAGAACAAATTCTAATTTTGTGGTTCTTTAAGTTTGGGAGCTGCAAATCCTTATGTCATTTCCTGTGGATGAAATGCAGTTGGTGGAAGCACACATCTATTCTCTTCCCACACTCCCTTCAGCTCTTAAGTGCATTCCTTTATTCAGGCACAGAAGAACTCTGACCTAACAGATCATGTTGAACAATTTCAAGGCACACAGTCAGTTAAGTTCCATTTACGGTTCAGATAACAGGATTGCTCATAATTTTGAGGTTAATTTATTTATTTAGTGAGATACAGTGTGGAATAGGCCCTTCTGGACCTTCGATCCATGCCACCCTGCAATCCCCAGTTTAATCATGGAACAATTTACAATGATCAATTAACCTACCAAATGGTACATCTTTGCACCGGGAGCAGGGATTTGTACGTGATCAGGCATTGGGTACGGATGGTCTGTAGCTATGACAGGATAGCGAAGATTTCAACACTCTTTATCAAGGCCGTGCGTGCAATCTGCTGTGGATGAAGGGTATGTGGTAGAAGGAAGCTGATAGTCCTGAGCAAGGTCATGTTTGTTGCACTGACAGACATGCAAGAAAGTCAAAACATCTGCAGATGCTGGAAATCTGAAATGAAATAGAAAACTCCGGGAACACTCAGCAGCTCTGGCAGCATCTGCTGCAAGAAAAACAGTTAACATTTCAGGTTGAAGATCTTTCGCCAAGTCAAGCTTTGTCAGTGCTATCACCTTCTAAATGCCTTCATTAAGACTTTTGACTGGAGGAGCTGGTCTCCGGTTATCCCCTTTGCAACTGTCTCCCCCTTAACTCATCACCCATACATAGTTTGCAACCTAAAACAAACTTCTTTTTCTCTCTTTTCTCATTCTGGAATATTAACTCAATTGCATGACCGGCTGAGTGCTTGCAGCTCTTCACTGGTTTTGTTTTGGAAATCCTGCATTCTTTATCAAGGAACACAAAGGAGTCCAGCTTCAGGTGCTGTGTGCGCTGTGCTCGATACAGAAGTCTGTAGCAACCCTCGCCAGCATGCTTCATGTGAGAATCAGGAACAGTTTTAATATCACCGGCATATGCTGTGAAATCTGTTGTCTTTGTGGGAGCAGTACAATGCAATACATCATATAGAGGAAAGAACCTGAATTGCATTAAGTATATATATATTAAAATAGTTCACTTAAATTAGTTGTGCAAAAATAGAATAAAAAAGTAGTGACGTAGTGTTCATGGGTTCGATGTCTATTCAGAAATTGGATGGCAGCAGCAAAAAAGCTGTTCCTGGATTGTTGAGTGTGTGCCTTCAGGCATCTGTACCCCTTTCCTGATGGTAGCAATGAGAACAAGGCATGGCTTGGGTGATGGGAGTCCTTAAAGATAGATGCCGACTTTTTAAGGCATCACTCCTTAAAGAGGTCCTGGATGCTACGGAGGCCAGTGCTCATGATGGAACTGACTAAGCATATAACTCTTACCAGAATCCGACAGTCAAAATTTCAGCTTCCATTAGCAAACATGGTATGATGGTGCAGAAGCACAGCAACACCTGTAGGCTGCCTCCACTGTACCCTAAAACTGTGATGCAACGTATTGCACTCTATGTTTTGATGCTTGGATGATCGAATGTCTAATAAGGCTAATCTTTTAATTCTATAGAACATACCCAATGTCCAGATACTGTGGTTGAAGCTTAGTCTTCCTTGTACAGACCCAAGCTGCTGCCATCGCAGCTCTGGTCACCAGTATTCATTAGTGAATGAATCACGCCTGCAATTCAAGGAATAAACCCTCCCACTAATCTCAAGAAGCTGCCCATTGATGTAGTGGCATCAGCACCGGATCTTGAGGCGAGAGGTCTCGGGTTCGAATCCAGTCAGCTCCTTGCACATTTTTCATCCATGCTGGGTTGAGCGTCGAGCTAGCAACTCGACCGCAACAAAAAAAAAAACAGGCAAAAATGATAAAGAAATGGGAAGGTTTCTGCCCAATGCACCACAGTTGAAGCAACATCCAAAGAGAGCGACTCTGTGGATCAGGAATTTCTGTCCTTCTCAAAGAAAGCGTTTGCCTTGGTGTTGCTGGTTGCTCTCACACGTGCTGAGGTAAAGGCTTTCGTGTATCTGTGTTCCATGCTTAAAGATCTCGCCCTGCTCTGCACTGATGTCTGAGAGTGAAGACAAATTCGTTCAACACCTGACACACTCATGACAGCAATGAACTGTAGAAAATGCCAAACAGGTGAAGAACTGTAACAATGCCTGATAGAGGTGAATCAGAAGATATTTGCTGGCCCAATAAATAATGCTTCTGGGGATATTTCCTGCAGCTGCACAGACATTCATTTGCAGGTTGCAGGTATCAGGTTTCAGCAACTGTATCAGTTCCAGCACGAAATATAAACAAATGCACCCTTAAATGCTCTATAGGTGCTCCCCCTGTTTTTAAAAAGAGCATTTCAGGAGTCATATAGTCATAGGACACTAAAGCACAGAAACAGGCCAATCTATTGTCTGCTGAAGTATTAATTTGCCTAGTCCCATCAACATGCACCCGGACCATTGCCCTCCCATCCATATATCTACCTAAATTTCTCTTAAGTGTTGAAATCAAACCTACATCCACCACTTCTGCTGCCAACTTGTTCTCCACTCTCTCCACCTGCTGAGTGAAGAGATTTCCCTCATGTCCCCCTTAAACATTTATACCCTTAGACCATGATCTCCAGTTCTAGTCAGATTCAGATTCAGTTTATTGTCATTTAGAAACTACAAATGCAATGCAGTTAAAAAACTGAGACAACGTTCCTCCAGAATGATATCACAAAAGCATATGACAAAACAGACTACACCAGAAAATCCACATACCGTTTGGCAATCCCCAATCCAGAGTCCGGAGAGGCTGCTGCGTATTAATATCGCGCTACCATCTTATCGTGTTACCTGGAAAGGAGCTCCAAATCCACCAGACAAAACAAGACCTGCACAAAACCACATAGTTACAGCATATAGTTAGAACAGTGCAAACAATAGCATAATTTTTTAAAAACAGACCATGGGCACAGTAAAAATAGTCTCACCCAACCTCAGTGGAAAAAGCCTGCTTGGATTTATTATAACTATACCCTTCCTAATTTTGTATACCTCTATCAAATCTCCCCTCTATGAAGTAGCCAATGAAGTCCTAATCTATTCAACCTTTCCTTATAATTCAGGTCTTCAAGTATTGACAAGATTCTTGTAAATTTTCTCTGTACTCTTTCAATCTATTGACATTTTACCTATAGGTAAGTGACCAAAACGGGACATAATACTCCAAATTAGGCCTCACCAATGTAATATTCAACTTCAACACAAAATCCCAATTCCTGCACTCAATACTTAGATATTTGAAGACCACACTCCTCAGTGCCTTACTGATCACCGTGTTATTCCTACCCGGGTTTAGCCTCCCGAAATGCAACACCTCACACTTGTATGTACTAAATTCCATCTGCCACTTTGCAGCCCATTTTTCCAGCTGTTCAATTCCTGCTGCAAGCTTTGACAATCATCTTTGCTACACTTCACTACACTCCAAGTCTTGGTGTCATCTACAATTTTGTTGATCCAGTTTACCATGTTATCATCCAGGTCATTGATATAAATGACAAACAACAACCGACCCAGTGCTGGTCCCTGTAGCACACCACTAGTCTGAGGCCTCCAGTCAGAGAGGCAACCATCTGCTACCACTCCCTGACTTCTCCCATGAAGCCAACATCTAATCCAATTTCCTACCTCATCTTGAATGCCAAGAGACTAAAACTTCTTGACTAATCTCCCACATGGGACCTTGTCAAAGGCCTTTGCTGAAATTCATGTCGACAACATCCACTGCCTTGCCTTCATCAACTTTCCTGATAACATCCTTGAAAAACTCTATTACTGTAGATTGGTTGGACATGCACTATAACACACAAAGCTGTGGGGACAATCCCTAAACAGTCTATCCAAATACTTATATATCCAGTCCTTTAGACTACCTTCTAATATCTTACCCACTACTGATGTCAGGCTCACTGGTGTATTCTTAGAGCCATTTTTAAACAATGGAATAACATTAACTATCCTCCAACTCTCCAGTACCTCATTCGCATCTAAGGACATTTTAAATATCTCTGCTGGAGCCCCTGCAGTTTCTGCATTATCCTCCCACAAGGTATGAGGGAACAATTTGTAATGCTGTGGGGATTTATTCACCATCTTAATTTTCCTCAAGACAGCAAATACCTTCTCCTCAGTAACCTGCATATAGTCCATGACCTCACTGCTGCTTTACCTCACTTCCATAGATTCTGAGTCCATGGCTCAGATGCAAAAAATCCATTTAAGATCTCTCTCATTTCTTTCAGCTCCAGGCATAGGTGACCACTCAAATCTTCCAGAGGACCAATTTTGTCCCTTGCTATCATTATGCTCTTACAGTGCCTATAAAAATTAATCCCCCCCCGCAACCCTGAAGTGTTCATGCTTTATTGTTTTACAACATTAATTCCCAGTGGATTTAGTTTGGCTTTCTTTGACATAGATCAACGGAAAACGACTCTTTCATGTCAAAGTGAAAACAGATCTCTACAAAGAGACCTAAATTAATTGTAAATACAAAACAGAAAATTCGACAACAAGGCAGGATAATGGGTTTGAGAGAATAATAAATCAGCCATAATGGAATGGTGGAGCAGAATCAATGGGCTGAATGGCCTACTTTTGCTCCTATGTCTTATAGCTTTAACCCTTCGGCATGATGGCCCATTAACCCCTTGATGCAATTTGTTCCAGTGGAACGACACGCACACAATTTCATGTCGGAAGTACTTCAGCACCTGTAGCTCCCAAATTTCATATTGGAAAAATATAAGTATATCTCAGTTGTCATTCACTAATTACCAAAACCTAATCTGCAATAAAAGGTTAAGAAAGCAAATCACTTTTAGCATTTTTTTGCATTGTGTACAAAACTCATTTGTGTTAGCACACACAGAGTTTAACACTTTGCAAAACTTGATGGAATGAAAACAGCTCACTTCTGCTTCTATTCTGCTGTAATAAATTTTAGGACAGAATAAAAACAACCATTAGCAGCTTAAGTTATAAAGCTTTGGCAAGAGCTAACTGGCATCTTTCAATTTTTCGATGCATTTCAAATCTGTGTCATAATGTCTTAACTCTACATAAGACTAAATGACTTCTCATAATACAGCTTAAGCTTTGATGTTTTATATTAAAGAATTAATGATGACTGGTGCAGATATGCCAGATGGATTGTTTCCAGATATACTGGCCTACTTTTCTTTCATTTTTCATTTGTAGAGATTATAAAGAATAATATGCACAGTGTAAGTTTAGAGGCTCTAACTAATATACAACACAAAACTCCTTCCTTGCAAATAATTTATATATTTATTTTTCAAATAACACAGGAAACTTGCTTCTATAATTTGATGAATTTATTGGTATTGTTGAAAATAATAAATAGAAAATTACTTTTCTTGCATATACAAATGTAATATTAAAACTTTTATATTACATAGACATACTTTAGTCTGGTTTTATTCAAGAATGCTTAGAGTATAGTTACAACACCATGAGTTACAGAGACTGCGGGGACTAGGTGATACAGATTGGGAATCTGGTGCACAATCTAACGTGTGCTCCTTTGACCCAGTGCAGACACTGCAAAAATGCACACAGTTCGCTGAATGGTCAGTGTCTGGTCAGCAATGTTCAGAAAGTTGGTTGCCGTATTGTATCTTTGGGAGCCTGAAATTTTGAAGGGCTGGCACCAAGTTTAAAGTGAAATCTACTTGCACTGCTTGGAGGAGAGCTGCACTGTGATCGTTGCAGGAGATGCAAGCCATTGTGGAGATAATTATGATTTTCCCATAGACAAATGATACAAAACAGGAGGGATTGTTATATTGTCATTTTCTATACTGGAAGCCAGGTTAGAGGACATAAAAGGAGGATATCCCTCATTACCCACAAGGGGGCAAACTCCTGAACCAGGGACTCTCCACCTCTTTCAAACTGGACCCTTGACTTCCTGACCAACAGATCACATTGTGTTAGGATAGGCCGCAGTATTTCTGCCACAATTATTCACAGCACTGGTGCCCCACAAAGCTGTGCTCTCAGGCCTCTAGCCCTCAACTCTCTGAACACTCATGACTGCATGGCCAGATTCTCCTTTAACTCCATCTATCAGTTTGCTGATGATGTCACCATTGTGGACTGCATCACAAGCAAGAATGAGTCAGAATAGAGGAAGGAGATAGTGAGCCTCGTGACATGGTGTTGTAAGAGTAAACTTCCCCTGAATGACAGCAAAACAAAAGAGCTCGTCATTGACTTCGGACAAGGACGGGTCAGTGCACATTTTCCTGTTTGCATCAATGACGTTGAGAGCATTTAGAGTTTCAGTTCTGATGAGGGAACATTATCAATACCAGTCCTGGACAATTCAGATTCAGGTCCACGTTGATACCATAGACAAGAAAGCACACCAATGGCAGGAGGCTGAAGAAATTCGGCATGTCCCCTTCCGACCCTTACCAACTTTTATCTATAAATCATCAAAATCAAAATCAGGTTTAGTATCACTGGCATTCATTGTGAAATTTGTTATTTTACAGCGGCAGAAGATTGCAATTCACTGTAACAATAACAATAAATTAGAGTAAGATAAATGTAAAACAATTGAACTAAATAGTAGTGCAAAAAGAAGAAAAATATTCAAGTCGTGTTCATGGGTTCATTGTCCTTTCAGAGATCTGAAAGCATCCTATTTGGATGCACCATAGCTTGTATGGGAACTGCTCTGTTCGTGAATGCATGAAACTGCAGAGAGCACGTTATTCTCTCTTCTCCCCTCTTCCATGAGGAGGAGAATAGTAAAGCATGAAAGAACATACTGCCACGCTGAAAGACAGCTTCTATCACACTGGTATAAGACTATTGAGTATTCCCTGGTATGATAAGATGGACTCTTGACCTCACAATCTACCTTGTTCTGACTTGGCACTACACCTCTTCTGTAACTAACACTTTATTTTGCATGCTGTTATTGTTTTACATTGCACTATCTGAATGCACTATTGTAATGAATTGATCTGTGTGGATGGTATGCAAGAAAAGGTTTTCATTGCCCCTCAATACATATGACAAGAATAACGTAATTTAACATACTAACATAATTGCAAAGCCTAGTAGAGGAGACAAGTCCAGAAATTAACTCGATGAGTTAAACCCTGAGTTCGGAGACGGTGCTGCAATGTCATACATAGTCAAGATGAATGAATTTATCTCAAGATGTTGAAGCAAACCAATTATCCCACTAATGGTTTAACTGCTGAATGTCACGCACATTTTTTATTCACTATCCAACAAGCTCTCACGCAGTATATGTAATAAGGTAGATGATCTTGTAGTGCAGCTTGAGATTGGCAGGTATGATGTTTGGGGCATCACTGAGTTCTGGCTGAAAGAAGATCATAGTTAGAAGCTTAACAACCAAGGATACACCCTGTATAGAAAGGACAGTATGGTGGGCAGAGGGAGTGGGGTGGATCTGTTGATAAAAAATGAAATCAAATCCTTAGTAAGAGGTGACATAGGATTGGAGGATATAGAATTCTTATGGGTAGAGTTATGAAACTGCAAAGGTAAAAAAAAATAGCCGGCCAGTGGAGCAGTGGTGTCCACAGTGGACTTCAAGGTGAGTGGCCCTGAGCTCCTTGCATGGTTTCCATTCATGCTGAGTTGAGCATCAAACTAACTACTCGGCCTCATTGGAAAACAGACTGATTCTGATATGTATTTTCCCTCACATTTCACAGTGGAAGGCACTAGCAGTATGCCTGAAATTTAAGAATTTGAGGGGGCAGAAGTGAGTGTACAAGGGAGAACTTGCTTGGGAAGCTGAACAGTCTGAGGGTAGATAAGTCACCCTGACCTGATGGACTACACTGCAGGGTTCTGAAAGAGTTGGCTGAAGAGATTGTGGAGCATTAGTAATGATCTTTCAAGAATCAGTAGATTCTGTAATGGTTCTGGAAGACTGGAGAGTGCAAATATCAGAAATTGGGAAGATGTTGGAGGCTATTATTAAGGATGAGGTTTCAGGATATTTTGAGGTACATGATATAATAGGTTAATGTCTGTATGGCTTTTTTAAGGGGAAATCTTGCCTGACAAATATATTGGAATTCTTTGAGGAAATAACAGCAGGATAGACAAAAGAGAGTCAGAGGATGTTGTTTACTTGGATTTTCAGAAGGACTTTGATAAGGTGCCACACATGAGGCTGTATTACAGGAAAGATAGTAGCATGACTGACTGACTAACAGGAGACAATGAGTGAAATAAAGGACCCTTTTCTGGTTGGCTGCCAGAGACTAGTGGTGCTCCTCAGTGGTTGGTATTGGAATTGCTTCTTTTCATGTTATATGTCATCAGTTTGGATGATGGAATTGACGGCTTTGTAGCCAAGTTTGCAGGCGATGCTAAGGTAGGTGGAGGGACAAGTAGGGTTAAGGAAGCAAGGAGTCTGCAGAAGGATTTAGACAAATTGGGAGAATAGGCAAAGGAGTGGCAGATAGGGTATAATGTAGGGAGAGTAAGAGCATGTATGCAAGGAATAAAGGTGTATCCTATTTTCTAAGCGGAGAGAAAATTTAAAAATCAGAAGTACAAAGGGATTTGGGAGTCCTTGTGCAGGATCCAACTTGCAGCTTGAGGCGGTGGTAAGGAAGGCAAATCCAGTGTTAGAATAGGGGTTAACATACAAGGAGTGTTTGATTATTCTGGTCTTGTACTCACTTGAATTTAGAATAATGAGTGGGTGGGGGTGGGGGGAATCTTATTGGAACCTTTCAAATATTGAAAGGCCTAGATAGAGTGGATGTGGTGAGGAATTTCCTACAGTGGGAGAGTCTAGGACCAGAGGGACATTCACTTACAACAGAAATGAGAAGGAATTCCTTTCACTCAAGGGTGGTGGATCTATGGACATCATTGCCATGGACGGCTGTGGAGGCCAATTTCTTGAGTTTATTTAAAGTGGACCTAATTTTGCCCTATGTCTTATGTCTTATGGTTTCAATTAATGCTTGAGCCTATTTGTACACTTTGTGAAAAGCTGTTTTACCCTTCTCCAAGCCTATGCCCATTGCCTATAGTTCGTGTGTATTACTGCTTTGTCATCTATGTATTTGCCTTTCCAAACTCCATTGTGTGATTCTCAGTGTAAGCCTGCACACCTGTTAAAGCAAGAATACCGCCCACAGGCGGCAATTCCCCACGTCACTCCATCCTGCTGGAGATCTGACCTTCATTGCTTCAACTATTCTGAAGTCCAAGGCCGCTGGCTGAGTGAAAGCACAGGAGGTTGATTCTCTACTTTTCTTTCCTCCCTCATTCCGCACAGTGCTATGACCCAACAAACAAATCAAATCATGTTTAATTAGCATTCAGACCAAATATGGAAACAGTTGAACGAGCCAGTGTGTCCCTGGTGCCCAGGTGCATAACATATATTCAAAATAGTAATGGAGAAAAACACACAGACGCACACACACACACACACACACACACATATAGTCCCAAGTCCTTGAGTAACATGCAAACTGATGGTACAGTTCCTGGCAATCCAGCCTGTCCTTCCGCTTGTAAAACACTGGAGGGCAGCACTGACAAGAGAGGCCAACTCCTACCCAGGCACGGATTCCACACTATACGACCTCCAGCATAGTCTCCCTGGACTGCAGCAGCAGGGAAGCGCACTTGAGGACTAGTCCTCACTACAACCGAGGCCAAGCTGCTGTCTCATCATCTGTCTTTCCACCAGACAAAAGAAACAGGCCTGTGGCATCTCACATTATCAACGTCCAACAGTGTCTTGCAATCGCAAGAGAAACATCCAAGCCAGTCATTCACAGTTATACAGAACGCTGCTTTCGCGGACCAACTCCGATGCCTCCAAGTAGCAGGCTACGGCATGGCCTGCACCCTGGTCAGTTCCTCCTAACCTTCTCCAACCTGTCCGCCAGCTTCTGCTCCTCTTGTCTGCCCACCAGCTTCTCCTCCTCCAGCTGAGTGCTGACTCCTCCTCCTCGGGTCCATCTGCTGGCTTCTCCTCCTCTTGTCCGCCCACTGGCTTCTCCTCCTCCTGGCCTCCCCATCGGCTTTTCCTTTACCCAGCCACCCCGCCAGCTTTTCCTTCTCTCGGCTGCCCACCAGATTCTCCTTCTCCAGTCCATCAGCCAGCTTCTCCTAGATGAAAGTTGGGTCAATTTTCCCTTCCCATTCTTGTGCAGATGTTCGTTTGAGAAAACTAGTAACTAGAGACATAGAGTCATAGAGCACTACAGGACAGAAACAGGCCCTACAAACATGCCAGCGTAGCATCCTGCCTGGTCCCATCATCCCGCACCTGTACCACAGGTCTCCATACCCCTGCCATTCAAAGATGGCACCCACTGTCGCATAACTTTCCCTTAAGACTACCAGCTCTAATAATGAAATTCTTCTTAATGCATGAAAGAAGGGCTGACTGTTATCATGATCTGCCTACTCAAGGTCTTTTTGATGTTGTCAACATTGAGAAACATTATCACCCCTCCCACTATGTGCTTTAGCTGTGAGCAAGTACGTACTCTTGGCATTTCGAAAAAGGTGTCTCAAAGGTGGGCTGTGTTTACAATAAGCATTTGGAATGAAGCACAATACCGTGGTATATCTTAAGGTGATCATTGTCCAAGTATGGCTCTTTGTCATGTGCCTCACATATAATCCATTCCAGTAGTTCATTGGATCTAATACACAGATGTCCAAAGGATTTGGGTACACACCAATGGAAACAATTGAAAGGACATCATGAACTGTCGTATTGTTCTGTACATATGCAGCAAACAATAAGAATCATTTGAGTACAGGGAAGAAAATTCTTTTAGAAAGAAGCAGCAGCGCACCACAGTCCTGAACACAATTTTGGAAAATCAGGTTAGTCGATCCCAGCACTCTCCAGTTTGCCCTTCCGAGCTGGTTAATGACCTATAGGAATGGTTAGAGCTAAGCAGGGCTTCTATAAAAGGCCAAGCCATGATGTCATATGGTGCATACTTTAGCTGTGATTACTGCCACTTAAAGTGAAACCTTGCTTGGATTGCCAAGGGGATTTTTTTTCCTGCCACAGCATCCAGACAAATGCGAGCAGCCCCATGCAGTCTTGTCTTAGAATCTGTCTTCACGCACAATTTAACTTCCTCTCCTTTTCTTTGACTAATATTGTATTGTTAGACATCTGTAACCCTGAATTAATATGGTATTCATTTAAAAGTAACTGCAGATGTTCACATTCAACATCGCAAAGATATTGGATTGTTTTAGCGTTGCTATACAAATTCCAATATTGTCCAATGTATTCCATTTTTTTCCTTTTCTGTGTGGAATATTTATTTGTGGATGGGAAATAAACTATTACTTTTTCCATACGTCCAAAATGTACAAAAAGTTTGAAGTAAATTTATTATCAAGTTGTGTATATATTACTGTATACTACCACAAGTGCAATTTAGAACATAGAAATGTTCTTCATCCCACAATCTACTGTCGACCATGTAACCTACTCTAAAAACTGCCTAGAATTACCCTACCATATATTTTTCTAAGCTCCATGTACCTATCCAGGAGACTCCTAAAAGACCCTATTGTATCCACCTCCATCACTGTCACCAGCAGGGCTCTCCATGCACTCACCTCTCTTTATGTGAAAAACTTACCTCTGACATCCCCCTTGTACCTACTTCCAAGCACCATAAAGCTATGCTTTCCTTGCACTCTCTCTATAGTATCCAGAACTGAACACAGAACTCCAAGTGGGGTCTGACCAAGGTCTTTTCTTGCAGGCATTCACAGAAATACGATGGAATTCATGAAATACTCCACACAAAAACTGATAATCAATGTGCAAAAGAAGACAAACTGTGCAAATAAATAAACAAACATAGTCATACGTAAATAGATAATACAGAACAGGAATTGTAGAGTTATTGAAACTGAGTCCATAGGTAATGTAAAGCTGAGGTTGCTGTAGAAGTTTTCCCTGTAGGCACCACTCATGCACAGTTGGTTTTCAGTTGCTGTGGCACCATTTTCCTTAGCGTTCACTGTAGCAGTGACTGGTAAGAGGAGGTTCCATCCGATGTACAGTAACATCAAGCCAAGATGATTCTACCCCTTGTCATAAATGCCAAACCTCTCCACAGCTTTTGGTGAGAAAATAATTTCCACCTGTCTCCATAATTAGAAGATGAATTCTATTTTGGTTAAGCTGATTTCTTTAATGATAGTGACTGCACATTTATTTCTTCACAGCAAGTCTGAGCACGCGGCACTAGTCTTTTTTATTTGCAACAGATTACAAATTCACATGTAACAGCAAAAAAATTTCCCTGCCTCAACCCTCCACACAATTCAGTTTCTTTCTAATCTCCATTCTTTGTTGGTTTAACTAATAGAACTGTTCCCTGTGTTCTTCTCCCTACCATATAAGACGCTCTGCAACTGAGTTAGTATTTGGGATGATATAACTTTTACATAAATGCATGTGAGCACACATATATAAAGGTTTGACAGAGATCTTAAAACTAATATGCATGATTCAATAGAATTAAGCAAAATTGCAAAAAAATTACATCAAACGGTTCATTTCATTACCGTTGGATTTTCTGTTATTTTCTGTTTTACATAAATGAGTTATTTTTTGATGCACATATATATTTTCAGAAGGAAGTGTTTTTCAGATGATACCACTCAGGATTCTTCTTCATCACTGGAAGCCTGGCCATATAAATGATGCATGCAGAGTGAGCCTGATATTAATTCTGACAGTTCAAGAATGGTGGTGCCTGTACGACAAAGGGAAAGTGTCATTTTCTTCACTTGAACACAATGAACCTGCACTATAAATAAGTCAATATACTCAGGAAAGGAATTTCAACAAATGATTGGATTGAGACTGACAACCGAGTTCATTTCCAAGATTTAGATCCTGTATCTCTGCAAGTGTCTAGGGCTGTTGATAAAAAATTGAGTTTAGTTGTACAGGATTAGACACTGGTAGTGTTTTCAGATATGGTCAGCTAGTACAAAACATATTCTGACAAGGTGGCTTTCAGAAATGTATATGATATGCATATTAACTTAACCTCATTAGCGTGAAGCCTAATTGTTTCTGATGGGATCTGACACAAGTGGTTAACGTTTAAAAATAAATCACGTTTAAGCACCTGGAATTAGATTCAAGAATGGCTCTAATTAAGGAGTTGTAAATAATATATTCCAATAAATGTGTATTAAGTATGAATGGAGATGTCCAACCAATTTTTAACCTATTGTTTTAATTTTAATTTTCTAGCCTAAAACTCTATTTAACTTTTATAGTATTAGATAACTATCGAGAGATGAACTAGATGGGGAGATGATATTTTTTAGTTACCACCACTTTGGAATCAGATAGGGTGTGTGTGTGTGTGTGTGTGTGTGTACATGCATAAATTGATTAGTAAGTGCTTGTCAGCGTGCATGTATAGCTGTGAGTATGTGTATTTTCTATGTGTCTGTACATATGCATTTGTATATGTAACACTCTCACTGTAGGCTCATGGTGAGTGAGCTATTACTGTGAATACTGGCTGACATCAATATAACTTGACAATGGATCGAAATAACAATGAAAAGGGTATTTGCAATAAATAAACATGTCTACGGTAAATATGATTCACGTAAGCACAAACATAAAAGTTTGCCTGTCCCTTTCGGGGAAAATAAGGCTATCTCTTGTATGAACACTAATACACTCATGCAAATTTACCTTCGGCTGGGAAGCAATAATTTAGCTCACACAAGTATAGACTTAGATTAAAATGTATTGACAAGCCATTTTAAACTATAACAAACAAAATGAAGAGAAAGGCCCCATTACATATATTATACCATAGTGTGCACATAATCATTGGAGCTCATTGTTGCATAATCTGGTTTGATTCACTTTGTTTACTCATGGTACTGAATAATTCTGCCTGAAAACACAGTCCAAGTAAAACATAAATAAATATTTACACCATGTCCAAGGTGTTGAACATTCTCCCAGGTAAATTGATAACTAGCTAATTAAACTTAAGAACATAAGAAATAGGAGCAGAAGTAAATCATCTGGCCCATCGAGTCTGCCCCGCCGTTCAATAAGATTGTGGCTGATCTGTCTGTAAACTCAGCTCCATCTACCTGCCTTTTCCCCATAACCCTTAATTCCCCTACTATAAAAAAACCTATCTCACTGTATCTTAAATATATTTAATGAAGAAGCCTCAACTGCTTCACTGGGAAGAGAATTCTACCGGTTCACCACACGCTGGGAAAAACAGCTTCTCCTCATCTCTGTCCTAAATCTTCTCCCCTGAATCTTGAGGCAATGTCCCCCAGTTCTAGTCTCACCTACCAATGGAAACAACTTTCCTACGTCTATCTTCATCTCTGGAATCAACCTGATGAACCTCCTCTGCACCGCCTCCAAAGGAAGTATATCGTTCCTCAAGTATGGAGACCTGAACTTCACACAGTACTTCAGGTGTGGCCTCACCAGTACCCTGTATAGTTGCAGCATGACCACCCTGCTCTTGAATTCAATCCCTCTAGCAACGAAGGCCAACAACCTTTACAGATAAAGGTTATCTGTACATTCTCCGTGAGACCATTGATTGCATGAAGATTTTCTGACAGCAGTATCTGTCATTTCAAATAGGTTCTGTGAGCGTCTCACCATATTTTTCACTCTTATTTGTCCTCCATCTCCATTCTTTCATCCTTCTCCTCCTTCCAAACTCTTGCACTCTCTCCAGAAAATGTCTACCCCCAAAACCTCAAGAATGTACTAGGGCATTGTATTGGCCAAAATGTTAGAAAGAAAAATCAAACATAAAATTAATAAATAAAACAATAAAACAACAAATAAATAAAACAATAAGCAAATAAATAAATAAGCAAATAATGAGATAAATTTAAAAATAAAATAAATTAAAAATAAAAGAATAGGCTCTTACAATAAATCTATTTTAACAATCAACTGAAATATTTGACTGGTATAATGTAATTAAAGGAGCACATTGCATTTTGAGAAAATCTGCAGAAAATAAAATACCCAACAGCATAACCGTATTAATAAAATGAAGCATAGTCTTAAAGCAGAGGTAATAGGTAGGGTAGGCAGCCCCCTCTCCATGTCACTGACAAAGTCCAAGGGAAAGGCAAGCGCTGATACAGCTTGGCACCAGTGTCGTCGCAGAGGTTGCCAGAGTGAAGTTGTAAACAGCATCGATCTGTCTTAGGGACCCTGGCTCTGGATTTCTTCCTCGGGGTTTACTCCCAAAGTCTTTCCCATGGGTAGGTATAACTGCAAGACAGTGGTGGTTTAAAATAAGAGTTCTCTTTCTCCTAGGCGTGCTGCTGTCCAAGGCTGATGAGCCCCACATGTCCGAAGCAACTGGTTTTAAAGCACCAGTGGTCTGCCTTTGCCCCTTCTCTTGTCAGTAGAAACCGTTCCACCGGGCTTACTGGTTAAACTACAAGTGAAGGCCAAGAGTAGGACTTGGTTGTGTGCACATATTAATTGTGGTTTGAACGTCTCTGTATGCATGTGAACATATGTACTTGTGAGAATATATGTACAATACACACAATGACTGAATAAGCAGTCAACGATTCAGGCTGAAAGCCTTCATCAGGCCAAGGTTTCAGCCCAAAACATCGACTATTTATTCTTTTCCATAAATGCTGCTTGATCTGCTGAGCTCCTCCAGTGTATTGTGTCTATTCCTCTAGATTTCCAGCATCTGCAGTACCTCATGTGTTTAAGAAATGTGTATGTTTTAAACTGAGTATTGCAAACTTCATGGTTTTGCATTTGGGCAATGTTTATACAACTGTATAAAGTATACTGAAAAGAAGCAAATAAATACTTCAATGTTTTTTTATTAGTTTTTTAAATACATTTTCTACATAACTACAGATAAAAAAAAACCCAGATCAAAATGAAGAACATTGATACAGTGCAAAAATAAACATACAATAACAATATGATACAAAGAAAGATAATTGAGAAAGCACCCAAATTGAAGACAAGTAAAATTAGTATCCTCCCCAAGCCCCGCAACACAAAAAAAAACTCCAGACAACCACAACACAATATAGAGAATATAAATCAGGACAATCAAACCCCCAACGCTGTAAATACACTTAGGAACAGAAGATATTAATCCCTACTACCAAAAGAAAAAGGAGCTGAAAGCAAGGGACCGAAAAAAAAACCTTAGTTAAGAGGAAGGTTATGAAAGTACTCAATAAAAGGTCCCTGGACCTTATGGAACTTTAAATCTGAATTAAGAACTGAATAATGAATTTTTTCAAGGTCTAAGCAGGCCATAATATCATTAAGCCATTGAGCATGCGTGGGTGGGGCAACATCTCTCCATCTAAGGAATATTAAACGTCTAGCCAGGAGAGAGGCAAAAGATAATATTCGACACTTATTCGAACTCAGACGTAAATCTGTCTCACCCCAGAAACCGAACAAAGCAATTAAAGGGTTTGGTCCTAGGTGGTGATTCAGAATATACGATAATGTTATGAAGACATCTTTCCAAAATTTCTCCAAGCTAGGACAAAACCAGTACATATGAATGAGAGAGGCCTCGCCACTTTTGTATTTATCACAAAGCGGACTAATGTTAGGGTTAAATCGAGATAATTTAGATTTAGACATATGGGCTCTATGAACAATCTTAAACTGTAAAAGGCAATGGCGAGCACAAAGAGAGGTTGAATTAACCGATTTGAGAATCGAGTCCCAGGTCTCATCAGATAAGGAGGTATTTAAATCCTGCTCCCATGCCATTTTAATTTTATCCATAGGGGCACGTCGTAAGGCTGCTAATTTATCTCGAATAAATGATATTAAACCTTTACCTAGTGGATTAATGGAAAGAAATAAGTCCATAACATTTTTCTCAGGCATTTCAGGGAAGTTAGGAATTAAAGGAATAATAAAGTGTCTAATTTGGAGATATCTACAAAAATGAGCATTGGGCAGATTGAACTTAGCAGACAGCTGTTGAAAAGAAGCAAAGCGATTATCAATAAAAAGATCTTCAAAATGTCTAATGCCCTTCCTATACCAATCATGGAACGCTGAATCATACGTAGTAGGTAAAAAAAGATGATTATGTAAGATAGGGCTAGAAACGAAAAAACCATGGAAACCATAAAATTTCCTAAACTGACCCCATATACACAAAGTGTGTCTAACAAGAGGATTAACTATTAATCTGGACAAGCTACTAGGGAGTACAGAGCCAAGAAGTGCAGAGATAGATAATTCTTTAGTGGAGCTCAACTCCATTGCCACCCAATTAGGGCACTTGAGTTGGCCATGGAAAAAAGTAGCACAACGTATATTGGCTGCCCAGTAAGATAAATGTAAGTTAGGTAAAGCCATGCTACCCTCTTTTTTAGGTTTTTGGAGATAGACTTTATTAATTCTAGAGCGCTTATTCTTCCACAGATATGACAAAATGATAGTCTAAGGAATCAAAAAAAGATTTAGGAATAAAAATTGGGATTGATTGAAATAAATATAAAAGTTTAGGGAGAACATACATTTTAACAACATTAATACGACCTACCAAAGACATAGATAGAGGTGACCATTGTAACAGACTCTGTTTTATAGTATATGAAAGATTGGCAAAATTTTCACGAAAGAGATCTTTAAACTTCCTTGTGACTGTAATCCCAAGATAAGTAAATTGATTATGAACTACTTTAAAAGGGAGATCATGAAATGTTAATTCTTGTGCTTCTTTATTAATTGGGAAAAGTTTGCTCTTATGTAAATTAAGTTTATAGCCAGTGAACTGGCTAAACTGGTCAAGAAGTGAAAACACTGGAGGTAAGGATGTAGATGGATTTGAAAGAAAAAGTAATAAGTCATCAGCATAAAGAAAAGCTTTATGCTCAACACCCCCTCTCCAAATCCCGGTCAATTCAGGACAATTTCAAAATGCTATCGGCAAAGATTCTATAGCCAAATCAAAGAGAAAAGGACTTAAAGGGCATCCCTGACAGGTGCCACGTTTGAGGTTAACTAACTGAGATTTCTGAAAATTAGTTAAAACAGAGGAAGTAGGACACAAATACAGCAATTTGATCCAAGAGATAAAACTTTAACCGAAGTCAAATTGTTCTAAAACTGCAAAAAGGTAGTTCCACTCTATATGATCAAATGCTTTCTCCACATTGAGGGAAATAACACATACAGGAATCCCAGTTGGAGGTGAGTATAAAATGTTAAATAAACGCCGAATGTTAAAAAAAAGGAAGACGGTTTTTGATAAAACCAGTTTGGTCATCAGAAATAATAGAGGGAATAACAATTTCTAATCTATAAGCCAAAACTTTAGCCAAGATTTTAACGTCAACATTCAGCAAAGAAATCGGCCTATATGAGGAACACTCTGTTGGGTCTTTATCTTTTTTTAATAAAAGAATAATAGATGCCTCATTAAAAGAGGGTGGCAATTTGCCGTAATTAAATGAGTCAGATAATACTGAGAATAACTGAGGAGAAAGAAGTGAAGAGAATGATTTATAAAATTCTATGGGGAACCCATCAGGTCCAGGAGATCTCCCTGAAGACAATGCAGAAATTGCAAAAGATATTTATTCTGATGATATAGGTGCATTAAGTTTGGCTTTAAAATCAGATGAAAACGAAGGAATATTCAGATTATTTAAAAAATGATCAACAGAGATATTGTCATTCAAAGATTCAGAGGAATAAAGATGAGAATAGTAAGTTTTAAATGCGTCATTAATTTCTAAGTGATCTGATGTAAAGTCTCCGTTCTCCTTCCGGATCTTTGTAATATGTTGTTTGGCTTTGGAACGCCTCAGCTGATTGGCTAGAAATTTACCAGATTTGTCACCATGAATGTGAAAGTGACTCTTACTTTCAAGAAGTTGGCATTCGACAGGTTGAGTAGACAGAAGATTAAATTTAGTTTGAAGTTCTACACACTTCTTGTATAGTTCAGGATTCTTAGTTTGAGCATACAGTTGATCCAATTCTTTAATCTGATTGATGAGGTCTAATCGATCTGCACAGGACTTTCTATTAAGATTTGCTGTATAGGAGATTATTTGACCCCTCAAATATGCTTTCATGGCATCCCAGACAATCTGGGATGACACTTCAGATGATGTATTGATGTTAAAATAAAAGGTTATCTGATCCTTAATAAATTTTAGAAAATCATCATCCGATAATTAAGTCGAATCAAACCGCCAGTGTTTATTCCTTTGAGGGAGACCAGGAAAGTTTAAAGACAGAGTAATTGGGGCATGGTCAGAAATCAGTATACTCTGATAATCACAAGAATAGACAAATAGAATGAGTTGGTTATCGAGTAAGAAGTAGTCAATTCTAGTAAAGGTATGGTGAACATGTGAAAAAAAAGAATAATCTCTCTCAGTAGGATGAAGGAAACGCCATATATCAGAGATACCATAATTAGACAGAAATGATTGGATAGCTAAGGCAGATTTAGTAGGTGGTCTAGTAACAGAGGACGGTCGATCCAAATTAGGATCTAACCAACAATTGAAGTCACCACCCAGTATAAGAGAGTATGAGTTTAAGTCTGGTAGTGAGGAAAAAAAACGTTCAAAAAAATTAACATCATCAAAATTGGGGGCATGCAGGTTTGCTAGTACAACTTTAGTATTATGTAGTTTACCAGAAACAATAATAAAACGGCCATTTGTATCAGATATCTTATTATGTTCAAAAGGAATATTTGAGTTAATAAGGATGGAGACCCCCCCTAGCTTTGGCGGCAAAGGATGAATGAAAATGCTGACCCGCCCACTTTGACAAAAGCTGGGAGTTATCAAAACAACGAATATGAGTTTCTTGAAGGAAAGCAATGTCAGCTTTGAGTTGTTTGGTATGTGAGAATACCTTCCTTCTTTTAACAGGATGATTCAATCCCTTTACATTCCAGCTCACAAATTTAAGTGTACTAGCCATTATCAATCGTTAATGCATAGAAGGCAGCAGGCATATAAAAAGTCAAGCAGTACAATAACAGTCTGGGAGCAAAAATGTAAACATAGATTCGTAGAATCAAAACATAAACATGTCCTGAGTAACAAAAGAAAGCAAAAGAAACAGTGAGTGGTGTTAGAACTGGAGAATCCACCCCACCCTCGCAACCCAAAACTAGACGGCTACCAAAAAAAGCAGCTAGCTCTACCAAAAAAATTAACCCAAATATGACTTCCAGTTCTGTGTCATTAACAACAGTTCCGTATAAATACTATAGGAAATGGTAACTAGTTTATGCACTAGAAAACATAATTACAAATAGGAACAACTTCGACAGAAGTATAAAACTTAATACAAAGAAAATCAGAAGAAAACCAAAACTAACCTACCCGCGAAAAATTATAGAAGATTAAAAGAAGAAAAAAAAGGGAGGGAGAAAAGGGGGAAATTATAGATTCGAGGAGAGTACTTATCAACCATTTACAGAGAAAAAAAGCAAAACTTAAACTGTGAATCAACCAACAGGGAGGCCTTCAATAAAAACTCCAAACCTCCAAAACAAGTTAGAGTCAATTGTAGAACTCTATAGATAAAGTTATACAAGAATAAAATAGATTACACAAGTACAATCTAAACGTCCGCAGGGAAACATTAAACTCAGATTATCTATTTAGAAAAAATGCACCAAGTCCAGGGAGAGATTGTCTACAGCCCTTAGAGATTCAATAGATAATGCCTGAGTTATTCAATAAAGTCTGAGTCCGGAAAAAATAATTTTACTATGAGAGGTACTTATCCACCATTTCAGAAGGTCTGACCGGGTTCCGAAGAAGACTGGATGGCCGGAAGACTTCCAACAAATGCCTCAGCCTCCTTCACTGATTTAAACCACTTATAATCTCCAATAGTAAGCGTAATTCAGAGATCGGCTGGATTTCGAAGGGAGGGTCTAAGTCCATGATCAAAAAGCACTTTCATTACACCTTTAAACTCAGCATGCATCTTCAGAACCTGGGAGGCAAAATCCTCCACAAAACGAATGACTGAATTTTGAAAAGCAAAAGTACCTCTGCGGCGTGCCTCCATAATCAGACGGTTTTTCACCTGGTATTGATGAAAGCACAAAATTACCGGTCATGGGCGGGAACCCAGAATTGCGCGGGGAACGTAGATCCTGTGTGCCCTTTCAAGCTCAGGTGGATTCAGAAGAAATTCTTTCCCAAAAATCTCACAGAGAAAATCGGAAAAAAATTTCACGAGAGAACCCTGTTCGGTGGCCTCTGGCAAACCAAGAATTCGTAGATTGCAACGTCTGCTCCGGTTTTCAAGATCCACCATTTTGGAAAAAAGTTTACAATTCTTCTCCTCTAGACTGGAGCAGAAAGTTTCAAGGTATTGAACACAGCGTTTTAAATCTTCAGAGGTCGAGTCGATGCGAGATAAATGTTCAGCATGTTCGTCCACTCTAGCGTTGATCCGATCCAATTTGACATCCAGCTGGTTGAAAGAAGTTCTAAATTCCTTTAAAATATCTTCTCGATGCTGTTCCAAAGCAGCAAGAATCTCAGTCGGCAAAGCCGTAGCTTCCTTTTTCCCGATTTTAGTACTTTTGGTAGACATTATAAGATAGATGTGTTCGCAGGCAAGTAAAAGAGACCTAATAAAATACCTAACTAAGGTTTAAGAATGGAGACATATAGTGCAAAGATAGGGAGAATGACGGAGCAGAAGTTCGGAGCAGCTAAACAATTGCCATCTTACCGGAAGTCCAAATACTTCAATGTTGACTAAGTTTTGTAAAGTCTAAGTACACTTTCTGTGAAGTTTTTGAATTCCTTTTGGGTCCTGAATGGAAGTAAGAGCAGGGATTAAGACAGAAGGGCTGTTTTCTACCCCTTGGCCAGAGTATAAGGCTGCTGATACACATCAGTCATCTGTTTGTTGTTTACATGCTGTGGTCAAGAATCACATCGAAGTTTCAGCATATCTAAAAGTGTGGGAGGTGGTCAATAAAGAGAAAATTCACATTTGGAGAGATGGCAGTAAAACTAATCACTGTGAAAGAAGATATCTGACCACAAAGTTGGAAGGAAAATATTTTATAATATGGTACACAGTTCTAGAAATTCAACTATCCCTATAAAGGAGCGTGAAACCTGCATTGCATATTTAACCTAAACCTTTTCATCCTCATCTCCCTTCCATGGAGAGGAACTGATGAAAATCCATAGGCATCTGATATCTGTTCTGATAGTTGAAGTTTGCTGATGAATTCAACATTATAAAGTTATTCCAGGAGACTAATTACATTTTTAATTTTACTTATCAAGTCAAGAAGAAAAGAAAAGCTTACAAAAGGTTCAGAGAGCTAGGTAATGTTAGACGTCTAGAAGATGATCAGGCTAACAGGAAGGAGCTTAAGAAGGAAATTAGGAGAGCCAGAAGGGGCCATGAGAAGGCCTTGGTGAGCAGGATTAAGGAAAACCCCAAGGCATTCTACAAGTATGTGAAAAGCAAGAGGATAAGATGTGAGAGAATAGGACCAATCAAGTGTGACAGTGGGAAAGTGTGTATGGAAGCAGAGGAAATAGCAGAGGTACTCAATGAATACTTTGCTTCAGTATTCACTATGGAAAAGGATCTTGGTGATAGTAGTGATGACTTGCGGCAGATTGAAAAGGTTATGCATGTAGATATTAAGAAAGAGGATGCGCTGGAACTTTTGGAAAGCATTAAGTTGGATAAGTCACCGGGACTGGATGAGATGTACCCCAGGTTACCGTGGAATGCAAGGGAGGAGACTGGTGAGCCTCTGGCAATGATCTTTACATCATCAATGGGAATGGGAGAAGTTCTGGAGGATTGGAGGGTTGTGGATGTTGTTCCTTTATTCAAGAAAGGGAGTAGAGATAGGCCAGGAAATTATAGACCAATGAGCCTTAGAGGTTGGTAAGTTGATGGAGAAGATCCTGAGTTGCAGGATTTATGAACATTTGGAAAGGTAAAATATGATTAGGAATAGTCAGCATGGCTTTGTCAAGGGCAGGTCATGCCTTACAAGCCTGACTGAATTTCTTGAGGATGTGACTAAACACATTGATGAAGGAAGAGTAGTAGATGTAGTGTATGTAGATTTCAGCAAGGCATTTGATAAGGTACCCCATGCAAGGCTTATTGAGAAAGTAAGGCGGGATCTGGTTCACAAGCACCAGGGTGCATCCACACACTGGTGGGCCTGCTTGCTGTGTGTGCAGGAGCCAGACCCTTTCCCCGTCCTCTGTAGTTCAGCCTGAGTCTGAAAGTAGTTCAGTTTCTGAGTGTTGCCAGCAAGGAGACACTGTATGAGGCTTGCTGTTGGAGAGGCTATGTACTGGCAGAGAGAGACTGACACATTCAGCTCTCCTGTTTACAAGACTGCTAGACAGCTGTAGAAGCAGAAAGTGAGAGCAACATACATTGCACTACCACAACATCACCACAAGCATTTTGACACTAATGATCTTTGTATTTTGTGACATAATTAGTATTTAAATTCAAGAATAAAGATGTTGCACTTTATTTTAGACAATTTCCTGTCAGTTTATTATGATAAATCATACTAACTATACTGAACTAAATGCACCCAGTGAATTGATTGAGTAATCTTATTTGTCCAAAACCCAATTTCAAAGCTTATTTAAATTAAGGCTAGAAATTCAACTCTAAAATGCAGGACTGTAGTTTGGCATTGTAGATTTCTGTGCATGTATTTTGTTGCATTGCATCATTTGTGATGGATACTCACTTTCCAGAGTCGAAGAAGCTTATTGCTAACCTCAGCTTTTTAGCTGAGCAGCAAGCTCTCTCCTACGGTTCAGAGTCGTTTGTAACAAATTTAAACTTCTAACCAACATTCCTTGCTCAGCTTTGTGTTGTAAACAAGTAAGTGATGAGGTCTTGAAGGCATTGGTTTAATCATCAGAAGACAATGGGGTTATGTTAATTGGCCTGCATCAAACCAGACAACACTGGCTAAGTTATTTGCACCACTGTGACTGAGTGAAAAGCAAGTTTGCACACCAGACAGATTTTGTCACATACCACATCAAATATGGTCACAGGTATAGTTGATCCATCTGTTGTTAGATATTTGTGTATCTAGGAAGTTAGCCCTCATAGCATTAACTTTTGGTGTCTGGGATCTCTGTCCCCAGAAGCATTAAGACATTTTGTGTGAATTATATTGACCCAGGAAAGGTATCTGAAAAACATCACAAGCAAATAAATACCAACTAGTAGTAGACTAGGATAAAAGTTAGAAGACACTGGGGATTCTCTGTAACTTTCAACATCTCCAATGGGATCCCACCACCAAGTACATCTCCCCCCCCCCCCCCACCCCAACATTCTGATTTCCACTGTGATCGCTTCAAACATGAATCTCTTGTCTACTCACTCCTCCCCACTAACCTCCCTCTTGGTACATATCCTTGCAAGCAGAACAAGTACCATACCTGCTCTTACACTTCCTTCCTCACTACCATTCAAGTCCACAAACACTCCTTCCACACAAGGCAACACTTCTCCTACAAGTCTGTTGGGGTAATCTACTGTATCTGGTGCTCCTGGACATAGATTGGGAGACCACCACTCTGAGCACCATCACTCCATCCACTGCAAAAAGCAGGATCTCTCAGTGGCTACCCATTTCTATTTCAACATGCCACTCCATGGCCTCCCTACTGCCGCGATAAGGTCACACTCAAGTTGGAGGAGTAACACTTTATATTCTGTCTGTGTAGCCTCCAACCTATTGACATGATCATTGAATTGCTGAACTTCTGGTAATTGCCTCCTCCCCCCTTCACCATTCCCCATTCCTGTTTACCTCTCTCACCTTATCTCCTTACCTGCCCATCACCTCCTTCTGGTGCTGCTCCCCATTCTCTTTTTTCCATGGCCTTCTGTGCTTCCTTATTGGATTATCCTTTCTGCAGCCCTTTATTCTTCCCAGCTCTTTACTTCATCCCTCCCCCTCTCCGTTTCACCTAACATCTACTACCTTGTACTTCTTCCTCCCTCTCCCTATCTTCTTATTCTGACTTCTCCTCTTCCTTTCTAGTCCTGATGTAGGGTCTTTGCCTGAAATGTCCACTCTTTACTCTTTTCCATAGATGCTGCCTAGCCTGCACAGTTCCTCCAGCATTTTGTGAGTTTTGCAGGCATTGGGGATTGTTAAAAATGACAAGGAGAATCACAGAAAGTAGAACTAGAATTCCTCCAGCATGTCTTCACTGGCTATTAAGTCTGACTAACGTTCTCCTCCATGCAGAGTCAAAAACTAACCGCTGCTCTGTTCACAGGCAGTTCTCTGTCCATTTCTGCTGGGTTCTGCTGGAGCTTGTTGAAGTTACAATGAATAGTTTAATAGAAACAATCATGCCCTTCTGCGGGGGATCTCATTGTCTAGGGATCAGGGATTGGATATATTTTTCATGTTTCCTAATGACAGTGAATAATTTATCAGCATTGCAACAAAGTTTGAATGCCTGCATCTGTTTATTGAGTAGAATCTGCATTCCCAGACACCAAGCAGATGCCAGTTCAAAGTAGAAAATATCATCTCTAATGAAGTGGATTACTCAGCAAGTGTCACAGCTGACTGTTGTTAGCAATTTGCACTCCAAGAAGGTGATTGCTCCTTGCACCAAGCTTCTCTTGTTTCTCAGAAGTAAACATTACATCAGGTGCAGTAACATTGCCTTTGATTCTAGCTGCGATTGACAGCTTTATTTATTGTCATTCCTTTGTTTCATCTCAGATTTCAAAGCAGAGATTAGTTGGACCAGTTGCCCCATATGCAGGCTATTGAGTAAGTGTTTGCTTCACTGGGCAGCTGACAGACTGCAGCCAGTGGAATGTCTGGCTTCATGCATAAGCTCCGCAATATGGACATGGGCCCAAGCTAAGAGTATTCTCTTTGACAGCCAATGGATTTAAAGGCAATCTCTTGATAAAAGAGTATGGACAGTAAGTTTAAGCAAAGTCCTTTTGCAATCTAATTCAAATTTGCTGCTTCCTACAACTACAGCTATTTGCATTTATATAGTGACTTTGCCATGACAAGGGGACTACCATGGAAATATCTCTCCCGTGGCCTTGGGGGACTTTCTATTTGTCAACCCTGCTGCCATCTACAGGTCGATCTTCACTAATCTGCGACCATTGGGAGGATGAGTGCTGGATTAGTGAAAATGCTGAATTACAGAAGGCTCACATTATGCAATAGCTAACCGCCTCATCATACCTTTAAAATATCATGTATATCAGTACAAGTTAGATAATAATGAAACAGAAATATTAAATGAGTAGCAAGTGAAATTTAAAAAAATTATATACAGTACAGGCACAGATAAAATAAAGGGTACAGGTAAATGTACAGGAATTAAAGTATACAGAACAGTAGGGCACTTCTGCTTCTAAAGTGAGATGTTTAATATACCTTCAGGCAAAGTTACATGTTTGCAAGTGTGGGGTTGTCAGGATCATCAACATCTTCATCTTGAAAAATGAGTGAAACATCAGGAACTGGTGCTGAAACTGGCACAACAGTTTCTTCAAAAACTGTTGCTGTTGGTGGCGGCACATCCAAGTAAGCAGAAGCAAAAGTCAGAGAAAGGAAGTCTTCTATACGCCACATTACACGCAACTGCCAGGCGGCTGGGGATTCGGCACTGGGCTCTTCCCTCTTCACTCACAGTTACTGAGGGAATCCACGTTAGTTTCTTTTCCTCCACTTGGTAATATGCTTAAATTCAGTGGGTCGCCTCTGAGGTTGTAGGCAGAAGAGAACGGAGTACTGGCCGGGCGACGCTGGAGGATAGTGCGCGACTGCCAGTAGGCGGGTGAGAAGGTGGACCGACCAAGTGCGCGCCAGTTCCCCCACCGTTGACGGGTGAGATGGGCGGGTGCCGGGCGGCCGTGCCTCATGCAAATGATATTAATAAATGCTGGAAAACAAGCAGGAATCGCCTGTCTGTGCTTACAAGAGCACGTCAACGTGTGAACAGATCTAGCGCAACCAAAACAATGTGCAGCAGGTTGGTACGGTGGCCTGGGAAATTTGAAATCAGTGCCGGATTATTGAAGGAACCGGATTACAGGTGGTCGAATTAGTGAAGGTTGACTGTTTTATTGAATAAAATGAAGTGATTATGCCAGGGAATGGAAGTGGAAGAAGTGAGAGTGAAATTGGTTGATGGAAAGAGGAAGAATATAGGAATTCAGAATTAGAATCAGGCTTAATGCTTTAGTAATTATTAACTTATTGACATTAGTTGTGTGGCAGCAGTGGAGTGCAGGCATAATAAATTAGTATAAGTTAGAATAAAAAAAATGCAGACAGATGTGATTAGTCTAGATTGACATCAAGGTTGGCACAAAATGGAGGTCCCAGGGAATCACTACTTGGTTTTGTAAATGATTCTTTCTATGAATAAATTGGTCTGGAAATCTGTCAGGATATATGAGAAATGAAGAGCCTTCTAAAGAGGCAGTGAGTATGCAGCAGAAACCCTATGCATTCTTCAGACCATGATTTATCGAGTAGACAAGAGTAAAATTCTGCTTGGAGTACATTAAGTATCTTCCCAGCATCAATGTTAAAATTGCTGTGGAGAATTTACAGCCTCCTTGCTGCTCAGTTCCCACAGGATGGTGTATAACCAAAGGGTAACTTTTCAGGAAGAGAGAAAGGTAGCTGGGTGGTTTAGGAAGCTGAATTCCTGAACTGAAAGTCAAGGCAACTGAAAGCATGGCCAACTGGGAATGGAAAACCAATTGCTGGGTTCATCAAATGATTCCTAAAAATGAAAGGACTTGGATTGTGAAACCACATCACTAGATCAATCTATCTAAAAGATTCAGCTTTCAAATAGCAAAGAGCATAAATGAGACAGCTCTGCAGATTGTTCACACAGCATTGATCTCAGATCTTTGGAATTGTGAATGTCTCTCTCATATAACATTTCAAATATTGAATTTGGATTACATTTTGTGGAACACTTATTTTAGTTGGGAAGATTGGAAATTACATTCATAAAATCTACTTTTTAAGTACGTAAAGTTACCTGTTTGGATACATCTTTCTTTTGGAACTATTTATTTTGTCCAGTGAATGAGAAATACATGTCTGAGGGGTTATTAATTCACCTATATAGGACAGTACCTATTGACAATAGCACTCTGGAGTTAAAAATTATATGATTCTGACTTATTTAATTTATTTAATCCTACAGGGTGTACAGTACTTCTCACTCAGTTCAAATCACAGTTATATTGATGATGTGTTTGCAAATATGTAAGCCTCTCCAAAGACGTTTACGAATTGTTGTGCTGAGCATGGGCTTCTGGATCCATAAGTGACCATGTATCATCATGTGTGGGTGCAAAACTATCTTCATTCTTTATCAAATTGCTCATGACAAAGTTTGTTGGTCCTCTGTTGCTGTAGAATTTGTTTTATATTGTCTTTTTATTTAATCAGTTTAATTGTACAATATTTTATGATCCATTGTGTCAATCTACTGAAAGCACAGTGATAGCAAAGGTCTATTTCTAGTTATGTATTTGATACAGAAAGACATCATGTGGACAAGTAGTATGCGGTAGGTTTTTATCACCAGTAATACAATGATGCGTGCCTTTCTCCTCACTGTCAGTTGACTAGATTTAAAGCAGACTTCTTGTCATTGGATGCCTGTTCCGGTGTAGTTTCCTCCGTAGAGGACCTATGGCATATGTGGCTATGAGAGGAATAATTTGGCTACTCAACCAATCAGACTGAAGTGTCATCATTGACCCATGCAGAGAGCCAAAGCCAGAATAGGTCCTTTGGAATTAAATGGTTCACAGAAAGCAAACTGAGTTAAGGAAATTTAATGTACTGAGAGGGCCAGGTGGAAGAATTAGGGGAAAAATATTTTAAATGCTGGGCTGAACTCATTGGCAAAATCAGCAGGTTCCCGTTGAAGTGCCAGCATTTCACTCTGTAAGCAATGGGAAGTTATAGACTGGTAGGGGATTACTGAGTTCTCCTTGCTGGGCTTTTGTTGACGACACTGACATCCTCATGGAGACCAATGCAGAATGGCGGTGTAGAAAGACGGCTATGGAGATCAAAAGTGACTGTTAGTTAATTTAAGCAGCTTTTATTGACTGGGTTTATTTAAATATTTCTAATCGCTTCAAAGGGAGGCCTGCACTTGAAGTTTAATTTTATTATCATTCAACGGCATACATGTATACCACCAAATGAAACAACATTCCTCTAGACCAAGGAGCACAACAGAGTACATATAACTCACACACAACACATATGGTAATATTGCCATAAATAAATTAAAGGTGCATTTGTGACACAAGTGAAAAAGTAATCACTACCAGCACTTCATACGTGATGCAATGTGGGTGGTGACAGGGAGTTCAGTAGTCTCACAGCCTGGGGGAAAGAAGCTGTTTCCCATCCTAACAGTCCTGTTTGTGATGTTATAGGTACCTCCTGATGATAGAGGATCAAAAAGATTGTTGGACAGATGGGAGGAATTATTGGCAATGCCAATCACATCATTCAGTGGTGAAGCAGAGAGGCATATTCTCCGGTTCCTTAGATTCTTCAAAGAAACAAGATTGCACATAAAATTTAAAAAATATATATTTTGCAGACTACAGATGTTGCTTGGCAGCAATTTTCATCTATCATATCATGAATAATACATTAATTCTTAAGTGTTTTAGTACTACCTACTTCAGCAGTGTGAACCCAGTGGATGAGAACAGCAAATCTGCAGCAACATCCAGCAAAATAAATGCAACCTCAAATCCTATGGAAGAGCAGGACATCACCTACACCAGATAAAATAGGCAGCAGACCAAATAAAAATGAAAATCAGGGCATGATGTACGAAGGATAACCATTGTTGCTTTTGGATGGAATTGGATGGAGGTCCTAATATGAATGGTCCAAACACCTGTGACTCATCGGTCTGAAATGCAATTTGCTCTGTACTTTTTGTGGAAGCAAGATGAGAAGTAATGGTCTCAAGGGTTCCATAGAGCCTGTCAAGGTCACTCTCGTGTAGCTTGAGCTCCTCTGTCACCCACAAAAATCAGGACCCTTCTCCTTACAGTCGGGGATCAAAGAGTCTGTTCATAGAACAGGATGGTATTATGAAGAAATTTGAAGCCAAACACAATAATTAGAATTCCAAATGTCATGTATGCATGTGAGTTTTTCTAACTGTGCGCAATACCACAAATAGAATGAAACACCGAAGACCCCAAGAACTGGTGACGGATGTACATCTTGTTATTCCACTTTGTAACAATGGTAGCCCATGTGTTAAAAATATCATTTATCTTTTACTGAATTCTTCAAATGAAATAAAGGGTAATTATAGTAATTACAGATATAACTTCTCTACAAGTTTGCTAAATCTCTGATCTTCTCACAGGAACGTGCCTTGTGATAATGTATACGTTTCTTGACTTGAGGAAGGTGTGAATTCTTTGACTGATTTCAATATAATCTTATATTGTTTTCTCACACTCTCTGGTGGATAATCTTCTGGAATACCAGAATGGTTACATATCTCTGATTTCTCTTGTAGAAATCTCCCAGGAGGTAAGTGATTCATGATGCACTTCTAATTCCTTTTTCTACAAGGACTGAATACTTCCAGCTATTACTCCAGCATCACAATTCTGTCAGATTTGCAAGGAGGTGTTAATACACAAACTTTTATTATATAGTTAAAATATTTCTCTCCATGGCTTGATTGATAATTTTGTTTCTGTTTCAGCTAGGCTCAGCTTTGATCTGAGTGTACTCGATTATTAGCTCAGCAGCTGTATAATCTGCTGGCAGAATGGTTTTGCTCTGTACTTTAGTAATGAGTTTGTCAGTTGATGATACATTGTTAAACTCAAGCATGCATGTTTTTGACAACTCTCACTGACCACTCCACTGTGTCATTTGACAACAGATTATATAGCAAAACAAGCATGTGCTTAATTTTCATTTGTAAAGTCCTCATTCAGTAGAAATGCATATAACTGAAGACCATTATCTGACCTAATTCTTCTGATTACTCAACATGAGGGCATGTATTTCATAGAGACAAGAATTTCTGCAGATGCTGGATATCCAAACTAACACACACGAAATAGTCAGGCAGCATCTATGGAGAGGAATGAACAGTCAATGCTTCAGGCTGAAACCCTTCATCAGGACACAGCATGTTTCTCAGTTCCTCAGTTGTATGTAACGTTGTGATGCAGGACTCAGTATGTTCCACTTCGAACAATTTTGAAAGGCTGTCTATGAATTCTAACATATTATTAATGTATTCATCAACAAAAGTCAAGTATACCCTTTGAAGAATCATGTTGGGCTTTTCTAACTCTGGACGGTTTTCACTTCTGGCTTCACAATTCCATTCTTTGACAATTGCTTTCACTTATTCCTTGACTGGACATATTAATTTGCATCTACTTTTAGCCTGAGATTAAGTGCTAATGTACACTTGCTTCCTTGGAGCTCTATATTGTGTCCAGTCTCACGTGTTCTGTAGCTCCCCAAACATTTTTAATAACTGAAGATTATCCTCTTTTGAAGAAAGAGAAGGAAGAATTTCTTTCACCAGAGGGTGATGAATCTGTGGAATTCATTGTCACAGACAACTGTGGAAGCCAACTCATTGGGTATATTTAAAGTGGAGGTTGATAGGTTTTTGATTAGTCAGGGTATCAAAGGTTATGAGAAGAAGGCAGATGAATGGGGTTGAGAGGGATAATAAATTGGCCATGATAGAATGGAAAAGCAGGCTTGATGGGCTGATTGGCCTAATTCTGCTTCTATGGTCTTATGGAGTTTGGTACTTGCTACTATTTGGACATCCTCTTGGTTGTGTATACTATGTTTATGTCTAGGGTGATTTGAAAGATCATACCTGATGGTTTCATTAGGAATTTCTGTATGCGTATAAATACAAAACCTTACGTACATTCATTATCAAGTATGTCCAACTCTCTTTATTCACATTCATCTGAGCATAAGCAGATCACAGGTTTAATTTGGTTCAAGTTCAAGTTTATTTGTCACCTTATATGAAAATGTGCTGTGATCAGGAACAGTGTCATTTGTGTTAACAACCAACACACCCGAGTGTGTGCTGGGAGCAGCCTACAACTGTCACCACACATCCCAGCACCAGCATAGCATACCCACAATGCTCATCAGAACACAACAAGCAAGAAAACAACAGCAAAAAGAAGCCCTGTTCCTGCCTCCCTCACCCCACCATAAATATAGTCCTTTAACACCAGGTCAGACATGCAGTCCTTGTAGTCCATTGACCTCCTTGTGGACTTGCAGACATTCTCAGGTTAAGTTCCAGCCAACAGGCCTCAAAAGAGGCAGTAGGTAACCAGATTGTCTCCTGCTGACTCTGCCTTTCAATCCTGCAACTAAGGTTTTGAGCTTTTCTGTCATTAGCTGCTTGGTTCAGTGTTATCTCACCCTGCTCTTCCAATGCTGGTGTTCAAGCCAAAAACAAATAATGTCAAAAAATGCATGAAGTTTCAATCTTGTTATAGTCTACTTAGTTTAAATGCCATAACCTCTGATTCATTAATCTAATGCAGCATCCCCCTCAATGCAATTCCCCTTCTATTGGAGCAATCAGGAAATCCCTTAATGAGCAATCACATGCCTGAGGTACTCACTGGCTGTATTGTATCAGACGGCTTCAGTTGTCACAACGTGCACTGGCAATGTCAAAACCTAAGAGCAGATGAAAGACAGGTACTAATGTGGAGACGACAACCAAAGTTTATTCATACAAATTCCAAAAGAACATTGGCAGGTCAGCTGAGTGACACCACAGACGTAACATTCTCAAAAGTAGGACTCCATTGTTAGCCCTAATTGGACATTTAAATAATACAAGTAACATGGAATCCCCAAAACTATCAGAATCAACTTAGAAAGCACCAGGAGACCACACTACAAAGAGTGAGTTATTCGATAAAAAACACAAGGATCTCTAAATGACTGATGACTCGCATTAAACGGCAATTAACCAATTCTAAAATTGGTCTAAAAACTCAGCACACTTCTCTCTCTGGCTCCCCACACAGGCCAGGAGAGCTCATTACATCAGTTTACTCTGCGAGAATTGTGCTAATTCCTCTCTCGCCAGCTCATGTTATACAGTACATCCACTGGTCGAGCTGCTACCTCAAAACTTCAACAATCCTAGTTCAGTCCTGATCTCTGGTGTCCTGTGCAGAGCTGGTACCTTCTCCCTGTGACCATGTTTAATTCCACAAAGGCCTCTGGTTTCCTCCCACGTCCTAGGTTTGGGATGTCAAATGACCTCTATAAATTGTCCATGGTGCGTAGTTGATAGGAATCTGGGGAGAATAAAATGATAAACCCAAGAAAATCTGTTTTTGCTGGAAATCCAAGCAACACACAAAAAAATGCTGGAGGAATTCAGCAGGCCAGGCAGCATCTATGGAAACAAGTAAACAGTCACTGTTTTGGTCCGAGACCGTTAATCAGGGTTAGAATCAGAAGAATAAAATGAGATTGGTTTAAATGGCATCTTGATGATCAGCACAGACTCATGATGTTGAAGGTCCTATTTCCCTCCTTCACATGAGGTTTACTCAGTACATGCTTGTCAGCAACTTCCATGTGTCCATCACGACCCAGTCCATCATGGGTAAAGCCCTCTCCACTATTGAGCACATCTACATGAAGCACTGTCGCAGGAAAGAAGCATTGATAATCTAGGACCCCCACCACCCAGGTCATGCTCTCTTCTCACTGTTGCCATCAGAAAGCTGGTAGAGGAGCTCGAGGATGCATATGACTAGGTTCAGGAACAGTTACTACCTCGCGACCATCATGCTCTTGAACCAAAAGGGATAACTTCACTTCATTGAAAGTTCCATCATTGAAATGTTCCCACAACCTATGGACTCACTTTCATGGATTATTGATCTCATGTTCTTGATATTGATTGCTTGCTTATTTATTATTACTATTATTTCTTGCTTTGTGTTTAGTTTGTTGTCTTTAGTATGCTGGTTGAATGCTAAAGTTGGTGTGATCTTTCATTGATTCTATTATTGTTATTTTTCTATTATTGATTTGTTGAGTATGCCCATAAAAAGCAAATCTCAGGGTTGTTTATGATAACCCATACAGAATATATTTTTATAATAAATTTAATTTGAACTTTTGAACTTTGAACTTGTGTGGATTCTTACTCTCACTGTGTAGAATCAGACAGATAGACTCATGGTGAACTGCTGAAGTAAGTGCATCTTTTTCTTTCCACTCTTTCTAAATGCACTACTTGCATGTGCAGTGGTCATACATAAACAACACCAATTCCAGGGATCAGGACCAGTGCAATTTGGCTAGAGTAATCTGCTAAAAGTCTGGGTCTTTATTTACATCCTACCATAGCTTGACCTTAAAACACAGAATGTAGACCAGTACAACAGAGAAAAGGCCCATTGGCCCATCATGTTTCTGCTGACTACAGTACCAATCCCACTAATCCCATTTGGCTGCATATGGTCTGAATCCTCTATGCCCTGCCTGTTCACATATCTGTCTGAGAACCTCCTAAACATTATCATTGTATCTGATTCTACCATCGCTATTGGCAGCACATTCCAGGTACCTCTGTGTAAATAAGCATGTCTTGCAGATCTCCTTTCAACTTTCCTCCCCTCAATTTAAAACTTCATCCTCTTGTGTTTAACATTTACACCCTTGGAAAAGGAATTGGAAATAGATTTGGTTTACTATTGTCACATATACTGAGATATAGTAAAAAGCTTGTCTTTCATACTATTCATACAGATCAGATCATTGCACAGCTCTGAGGTGGAATAAACATAGAAACATAGAAAACCTACAGCAGAATACATGCCCTTCAGCCCACAAAACTGTGCTGAACATGTCCTGTCCTTAGAAATTACCAAGGGTTACCCATAGCCTTCTGTTTTTCCAAGCTCCATGTACCTATCCAGGAGTCTCTTAAAAGACCCTATCATATCCGCCTCCACCACCGTCACCAGCAACCCATTCCACACGCTCACTACTCTCTGCATAAAAAACTTACTCCTGAGGTCTCCTCTGTACCTACTTCCAAGCATTTTAAAACTGTGAGCTCCTGTGTTAGCCATTTCAGCCCTGGAAAAAAGCCTCTGACTATCCACATGATCAATGCCTGTCATCATTTTATACACCTCTATCAGTCCACCTCTCATCCTCCATTGCTCCAAGGAAAAAGGACTAAGTTCACTCAGCCTATTCTCGTAAGGCATGCTCCCCAATCCAGGTAACATCCTTGTAAATTTCCTCTGCATTCTTTCTATGATTTCTACATCCTTCCTATAGTGAGGTGACCAGAAATGAGCACAGTACTCCAAGTGGGATCTGACCAGGGTCCTATATAGCTGCAACATTACCTCTCAGCTCCTAAACTCAATCCCATGGTTGATGAAGGCCGATGCACCGTATGCTTTCTTAACTATAGTGTCAGCCTGCGTAGCAGCTTTGAGTGTCCTATGGACTTGGATCTCAAGATCCCTCTGATCCACCACACTGCCAAGAGTCTCACTATTAATACTATATTCTGCCATCATATTTGACCTACCTAAATGAACCACTTCACACTTATCTGGATTGAACTCCATCTGCCACTTCTCAGCCCACTTTTTGCATCCTATCATTGCCCCGCTATTACTACTGACAGCCCTCCACGCTATTCACAAAACACCCAACCTTTGTGTCATCAGCAAATTTACTAACCCATCCCTGCACTTTCTCATCCAGGTCATTAATAAAAATCACAAAGAGTAGAGGTCCCAGAACAGATCCCTGAGGCACACCACTGGTCACCGACCTCCATGCAGAATATGACCCGTCTACAACCACTCTTTGCCTTCTGTGGGTGAGCCAGTTCTGGGTCCACAAAGCAATGTCCCCTTGGATCCCATGCCTCCTTACTTTCAATAAGCCTTGCATGGGGTACCTTATCAAATGCCTTGCTGAAATCCACATACACTACATCTACTGCTCTTCCTTCATCAATGTGTTTAGTCACATCCTCAAAAAATTCAATCAGGCTCGTAAGGTACGACCTGCCCTTTGGCAAAGCCAGGCTGACTATTCCTAATCCTATTATGCCTATTTAATCATATTATAACGTGTAACAGCTACAACGAAAGTGCAGTGCTGTTAAATGATAAGGTACACAAACGGGTAGATTGTGAGATCAAGAGTCCATCTTCTTGAGTTAGGGTATTGTCTTATAATAGCTGTGCTTGAGCCTGCTGGTATGAGCAAAGTGTGGTGGTGGTCCAGAGGGAGGGAAACAAGTACAGAACAACAGACACAAGTGAAATGCGGTTTTAATAAGACCTGCACAGTTCAAGAAGTAAGTAATAAACACTAGGCTAACAGTCATTGTAGTGCAATGTGATCAAAGTCATCATAGTGTGGCTATACTGATGATAGTGATAAGTGTTGTGTAGGGTAGCTCAGTACCTGAATTGTTAAAGGGAAGCAACTATTTATAGACTTGTTGATGTAGAGAAGGTAACACGGCCCAGATTGTGGGCATTTTTGATGATAGATGTTGCCTTCTTGAGGCAGTGCAATATGCAGTTACAGTACTACCAATGATAGGGAGAGTTGTTCCCTGTTGTATTGGGCTGAACCCACTCCACTCCTGTAGCCTCCTACATTCCTGTGCATTTAAATTGCTGGATGAGACAATGATACTTCAAGTCTGGATATCTTAAGCAGTACATTTGAAGAAACTTATGAGAGTGTTTGTTGACGTGCCAAATCTAGTTAACATTCTAAGATGAGCTATTATTTTTACAGTGTCACCAAAATTACCAAGACTTTTCCTTATAATCAAAATTTCTCACTCTATCTCTTTGAAGTGTAAGACATATCAGGATTAACATATTCTTCGTAAGTTCGACCATCTCCAGCGGGATCTCACCACCAAGCACATCTTCCCCTTCTGCTTTCCACAGGGATCGATCCCTACGAGACTCCCTTGTCCATTCATCCCTTGATACTGCTCTCCCTCCTGGTACTAATCCTTGTAAGCGGAACAAGTGCCACACCTGCCCCATGCCTCCTCCCTCACTACCATGCAGGGCCCCAAACAGTCCTCCCTGGCGAGGTGACACTTCACCTGTCAGTCTGTTGGGGTGATCTACTGTATCCGGTGCTCCCGGTGCGGCCTCCTGTATATTGGGGACACCCAACATTGATTGGGAGACCACTTTGCCGAGCACCTATGCTCCATCCAACAGAAAAAGTGGGATGTCCCAGTGGCCACACTTTAATTCCACTTCTGATTCTCATTCTGACATGTCAATCCATGGCCTCCTCTACCGTCGCAATGAAGCCACACTCAAGACGGAGGAAAAACACCTTATATTTCGTCTGGATAGCCTCCAATATGATGGCATGAACATTAATTTCCTCAAACTTCTGGTAAAGATGTGCCCCCCCCCACCCCAGCGTCCTTCACCATTCCTCATTCCCATTTCCCTCTCTCACCTTATCTCCTTACCTGTCCATCACCTGCCTCTGCTGCTCCTCCCCCTTTTCTTTCTTTCATGGCCTTCTGTCCTCTCCTATCAGATTCCCCCTTCTCCAGGCTCGTATCTCTTTCACCAGTCAACTTCCCGGCTCTTCTGTTCACCCCTCCCTCACCTTCTGGTGTCGCCAATCACTCTGCGGTTCTTCCTCCCCTCCCCCCACATTCTTACTCTGACTCCTCATCTTTTTATCCAGTTCTGATGAAGGGTCTTGGCTTGAAACGTCAACTGTGGTCTATTCCATAGATGCTGCCTGGCCTTCTGAGGTCCTCCAGCATTTTCTTGTGTGCGGCTTGGATTTCCAGCATCTGCTGGTTTTCACAAACAAGAGAAAATCTGCAGATGTTGGAAGTCTGAACAACACATGCAAAAGGTAACAGAAGGGGATCTGCAGGTTTTCTCTTGCTTCGGGTTAAATTATTGCCTAGAAGCAGAGATTACTGTAAAGTTTAAGCCAATTTCTGAGAAAAAAGTTAAGGCAAAAAGAAAGGACAATTAAACCTTTTGCAAGGTCAAGGCAATTCTCAAATTGCCTGCATTTTCTGCATCAGTAACTTGCTTAGAACTTTGGATTCCTTCAAAAGTACAACACACAAAATGCCTTCAATAGCAAGCAGTATTTGTTAAATGGCTAAAAATAGCAACTTCAAAAGAAAGGTAATTTTTTTCCTGGCTAATTGGTGCAAACTCTTATCCCTTGGCCCAACAGCAAAGAGGACTTAGCCCAGGGCGAGTAATGGTAAGAACTGTCTATTCAGGTGAATAAAGTGACAGAAAAGGCTCTGAAGTGCTTGACGCAGGCTGGAGGATGAGAACTGATCCAGCATAAAATATAACTTTAGTTATGGAGACACATTTAATTTTAGTTATGCACCAATTTATAGCTTTAGCTGTGCAAATGCTACAACCCGATGACGCCGGCAATAGAGAGACCCTTGGGCAGGTATCCAACATCAATTAGACTGTGATCCAGCAAGCAGTTTAGTTAGTCTGGAGTCCAAGGTCTTCAGGAGTTGGTTCTTAGATAAATCCCATTAAATTTGCATCTTGCTCTGCCGCAGAGATCTTTCACTTGCAGTTACTTTTATGGTGTGGTTCAGTTAATTTCATGCCTACGATTGGATGTTTATTTTGCCACAGGGAGAGCCTTTGGTTGTGATTGTGACCACAAACAGTATAAAAGAGTGACTACAAATGATCAAAGGAGGAAATTCACTCAGCCCCTCCCTTATTGTGTTCATCTTCACCATACAGGGTAAATGATCTCTTTCATGGTCTGCACCTTCCCGAGTTGAGAGCACTTAGCTTACCTCAGCAGAATTCTAAGTAACAGGGAGAGTTCCAGCCAAATTCAGGCCGAACAAAATAGGCTAGAAATGTTGTGACTGATTGCAAATGGTTAATTTATTACCAATAGTTACAACCTGCTGCATCTTTTCCAGCATTTGGTTAGTGCTAATTTTTTTTCAAACTGTAGAGCATTGTCTGCTTCCTAAAGAATGTTTGTCCTATAAGAAAAAACTCTATATACCTAAAGAACATGAGAACACAGAAATAGGAGCAGGAGTAGGACATCAGGTCTGTCGAACCTGCTCCGCCATTCAATAAGATCATGGCTGCTCTGGTCATGGACTCATCTCCACCTACATGCCTTTCCCCCATAATCCTTAATTCTCCTACTATGAAAACATCTATCCAAGTGAGGCAGCCTCCACTGCTTCGTTAGGCAGAGAACAGCACAGATTCACCACCCACTGGAAAAAGTAGTTCCTCCTCATCTCTGTCTTAAATCTACTCCCCTGAATTTTGAGGCTATGTCCCCCAGTTCTAGTCTCACCTTCCAGTAGAAACAACTTTCCTGCCTCCATCTCATCTATCCCTTTCATAATTTTAAATGATTCTATAAGATCTCCAAAGAAGCTGCCAAGGTAAATTTACACTACAAAACCCTTTGGAAGAATGGCTGCAGATCCGCCTCTGAGTTTAGAATATCAACTCATTTCAACTAATAATACTAATTTATCTGACATAAACGTTTATATCTTGCATGTAATTCACATGATCAAATTCTGAAATGATTCATGCTTCCATCTCTGAGGACAAACTATCTGTCACTTACATTTAATTGGATGATGAAATTTCTCAAGTTTGGAAAACTTGATGTAATATAATGTGTTTATTTAAGTTTATGCGGTCTTACTCTGAGTAACCAGTACCCTGACACGTTCAAACAACTGATCCCAGCTCACTACTGATGATACATTTTCCAAAGATCCATTGTGGTATTAGTATTGAGAAAGCTGTGATTTCCTGAAAACTACACCCTATATAACAGTGGGATGTGAGGCCAAATATTGGAATGTCACCTGACCTTTCCATTCTTGTACTGTGCATTGACCCATCAATAAACAAGTCCAAAGTTCAGAGCTCTTTGTATTTCTGGTCTTATAAAGTCAAAACTATGTATTTCTAGTTTGGATGCCTCTCTATCCTGAGGCTGTGCCCACTTGTCCTAGACTCTCCCACTATGGGAAACATCCTTTCCACATCTCCTCTGTCTAGGCCTTTCAACATTCAAAAGATTTCAATGAGATCCCCCCCCCATCCTTCTAAATTCCAGCGAGTACAGACCCAGAACAATCAAACGTTTTTTGTATAATAACCTTTTCATTCCCAGAATCATCCTTGTGAACCTCCTCTGATACCAGCACATCTTTTCTTCGATGAGAAGTCCAAAGCTGTTCACAACACTCAAGGTGAGGCCTCACCAGTGCCTTATAAAGCCTCAGCATCACATTCCTGCTCTTGTATTCGAGACCTCTTGAAATGAATGCTGACTTTGCATTTGCCTTCCTCACCACCAACTCTGCCTTCAAATTAACTTTGAAGGTGTTCTGCACAAGTTCCTTTGCATCTCAGATTTTTTGGATTTTCTCCCCATTTAGAAAACAGCCTGCATATTTATTTCTACTACCAAAGTGCATAACAATGCATTTTCCAATACTGTATTGCATTTCATTTGCCACTCTCTTGCCCATTCTCCTAATCTGTCTAAATCCTGCAGCCTACCAGCTTCTCAACACAACCTGCCCCTCCAACAATTTTCTACCATCTGTAAACTTGGCAACAAAGCTGTCCATTCCATCATCTAAATCATTGACATACAGCCTAAAAAGAAGCCGTCCCAACTCCACCTCATGCAAAACGTTACTCGTCACTAGTTGATTTTAAGCCAGAAATTAAAAAAAAATATCATGATGAGACATTAGAAACTGGTATTATTTTCACTGGACAGCACTAAGGATATTGAATGGCAATTAAGTGCATTGGTTTAGAGAACTAAATTCAATGGACTTTGCAAACAGGCAGGAAAATTAAGATCCAAGATTAAGCCTTGCCTGTTAAATAGATCACCGGAGCAATGTCAATTTTACACTACCTTTAAAATGTGAGTACTAACCACTTCAGCAGTGGTCCAATGCTTACAACAGTCAAAGCTTCCTTGGGCATTGTGTACAGAGAAAGGTACAAAGCTTTCTACAACTGGGAAACTGTTGCATTGATAAAAATTGGTAAGAGTCGAGGGGGACATGCCAAATTCCTTTCATCTCCTCCTGACAAAGGAGAGACTTCTTGCAAGAGGAGCTGATGAACAACCTACCATGGTAGAAATTGTTCCTTTCATCTCTTCAAGGGGAAATGGTGCTGACCATCACTGACCTCAACAACAGTTGTTGGTATTGGCAGTGGAGAGTCTACAATCAGAGGGCACAGCCATCACCAGCTGAGATATTGAAAAAGTCCACTCTAAGATGTTTATTAATAAAGCATATTCTGTACAAATTTACAACGCATTGTACAAACCACACTACTTTTTTTTACTCATGATGAAACAAGAAAAGTCTTTGCTTTGACATAAGATGTCACATGACCCGATGGGAAGGTTATAGTTTGCCTTCCCATTGTGAGAAAGGGTGGATTTAAATCATGTGCGCGTATAAAATTTTCAAATGGGAATTATTTGGATACTTCTACTGTGGAACATTTTTGCTGGATTTAATGAGTCAGGAGATATCAGAGGAATCCAAGATCACAAAAATTATATTAAAATATTTCATGAGGTAGCTTAATTTCCATTATTTTTTGAACAACATTTATCTTTTATTTTAGGAGCACCCTGTTATGGCTGATAAATAGAAGTACAAAGGGGTCAGTTTCCTTTCAGAAGCTGCTCTGTCACTGAAGTACCTTATTTAAAGTGAGTGCTTCGATTAGTAATCAGTCAGCGAATCTGCATTGGTGGATCAAGTGGGAATGCTCAATTTACATTGCTGGGTCTCCAGGGTTCAGCTTTGTGGCAATAATTATTTTTTTGTGTCTGAGTGCATGGCTGTCAACACATGAGCATGAGGATATACTTATCTGATTAAAATAAAAATCTTGCACTAGGAATTAGAATGTTTACGTCAAGTAAGCAACATGCCAGGCCTAACACGTTGTGCAGCCTGCATAATTCATACTGGCAATATTCAGCATCTCACATTGGTTGAGATGCCTCACAGTTTTCAGGCTTTCTATCTTAATCTTGTCTTAGGCCCATTCTTCATGCAAAATGAGGTTTAGCCACCTCTCTCAGGATCCTATGTGCACAATTGTGTGACTGTGTTACAGATATGTGGCACAGACATCAGTCACATTATTTTTCAGGTACAGAACAAATAAACCTTAATTATTAAAGAGGGAGACAAGAATCCGAATCAGGTTTAATATCATTTATCATGTTGTGAAATTTGGTAATTTTGTGGCAGCTTTTTTTTTGCACGAGTGTTATAGGTGACATACCAAACCTCCTTAAACTCCGTGACATAAAGCCTCTGTCACACCTTCTTTGTGGCTGCATTGATATGTTGGCTCCAGTTTAGATGCTGAGAGATCTAACAGAGTGCAGATGCCAGATCTGGAGCAACACACAATCTGCTGGAGGAAGACCATGTGACCCACTGCGGGGAGAGTGGGAAGGAATTATTGACAAGTCAGGTCCAATGTGGAGTTTAGACCTGAAATATTGACAGTTCCTTTTCTCCCTTAGATACTTCTTGGCCCAATGAGTTCTGTAAGCAGACTGTTTGCTATTAAAGGAGGATTGGAGAAAGCCTCCTTGAAGCTAAGAGTTGATTTTCTGCTTACACCATAGAGTCATGAGGAGATGCATTTTCAGATCATTACCTGGTGGCTGTCATTGACTAGATTCCCCTGACTGGCTCAAGTCAGTCCATATATCCCTGAGACCCTCGACTTGCTTTCTCTCCACAACTGAAAAGGTGGTTTTGGGTCCTGCAGCTCATCAGAGTGATTCCCTTCTAAAATCTCACTGGTGGTAAATACTATCCAAGTGAAGTAATTAAGAGAGCATGGTGTTGTCGATGCAATGGGCAAGAAAAGTTGCATTGTGGGAGGCAGAGCAGTGCCAGATCTATAATGGTTGACTTTGTTCCAATGTGCTTGAAATAATCTTTGCCTTACACCAACTACATTGATTAGATTAACTTCTTTGTGAGGTTAAGTTTGTTTGAGTTCAGGTTAAGGTAGTTCTTGAGCCCACTTCAAGATATGGTTGAGAATATAAAATTCTACACTGTATTGCATTCGGAAGAGGTTTTATATTGTGAGTGCTTAGAAACATAAAAACATAGAAAACCTACAGCATAAGACAGGCCCTTCATCCCACAATGCTGTGCCATACATGTACTTACTTTAGAAATTGCCTAGGGTTACCCATAACCCTCTATTATTCTAATCACCATCTACCTATCCAGGAGTCTCTTAAAAGACCCTTTCATATCCGCCTCCTCCACTATCACCGGCAGCCCATTCCACACACTCATTATTCTTCACAAAAAACTTCCTCCTAACATCCCCT